>NW_017805987.1:907964-908557 GCF_001891065.2 Hippocampus comes
ACGGCCGCCTCGCAGTGCAGCGGTACCGGGTTCAATTCCAGCTCCAGCCTCCCTGTGTGGAGTTTGCATGTTCTCCATAGGCCGACGTGGGTTTTCTCCGGGTACTCCGGTTTCCTCCCACATTCCAAAAACATGCATGGCAGGTTAATGGAACACTCTAATTTTTTCACGAGGCGTTAGTGTGCACGCGAATGAGTTGTTCGTCTACGTGTGCCCTGTGATTGGCTGGCAACCGGGAGATTGGAACACGGCCGGGAGAGGCTTCGGGTGCGCCCGCGACCCTCGAAAATGGAACCATGGGATGAAATTACTTGAACATATTTAATCATTAAAACGTGCTGATTTTTTTCATCCGGAGATGCTGAAGCAGGTGTCACGGATCCACTTGACATCTCCCACTTTATTCAATTTAACGTGATTAACGCTATCGATTAGCACGACTTTAGCGTCGACCTTCAAGCCCCACCCGCCCTTTGAAAACTTGACTGCTTTGAAAGTCCAGGTCATCAATTCAGACAGCTGAATTCTGCAACTCGATTTTTGAACAGGTATTAAGAAACCGTGACGGCTTTGAAATTAGCCTGTCAAGCATT
>NW_017805987.1:909424-909752 GCF_001891065.2 Hippocampus comes
CGCCTCCGGATTTCATTCCCTAGGCTACGCCCGCTGCTCGTACACATCCGACGCATCAACACTCGCGACATACAGTCATTATAATGACTATATGCAACCAGATTTTCAATTTACATGTTGTTTTATTATGTTTTTTGTACGTGAGAGTGCGATATTCGATGCGGCCGTTTTATTGCAGCAGACCACGTGTTCTGCGTTAGCTTCATTCTCCTCTCGAGTTGCCTCCTGCTGTGTTTTGTCAACCAGCTGAGGTTTGGGCTGTCATCAAGCGCTCTCCTCATAATCCATTTTCTCTGATGCGAGCAAGTAAGGCGGGGTGGGGGTGGAG
>NW_017805987.1:909807-917693 GCF_001891065.2 Hippocampus comes
AAGTGGGAGGGGGGGTGAAGAAAGAAGACACATCCATCATCGTTTCGGGAAAGGGTCAAATGGAGCTGGTAGCCAAGCATGAATATTTAAATTTGGCAGCCGCTGCAGGCCAGCTTTCCTTACAGAAGATGTTGATGACGAGGGCATCGGGAGACAAGTCGAGCAGAAACCACTGAGATGGAGAAAAATGACCTCACGTTGTCATTGGTGAGAACTGAAACAGCTGATGACTCGAACTGCTCGACCAATGCCGAGTCGGGCTTTCTTTACTGTGATGAATTATCAAATCAATCAAGTGGACTTTATCTGTGTTTCACCAGACCGATATTCCGGAAATATTGTGAAATAAACTGTTTCTTGATTTTTTTTTTTTTTTTTTTTTTATTCCTTCTGTGCATGAATTCACAATTTCTGTAATTGAGGATCATCATACAGGTGGCCCGGTGGTCCAGTGGTTAGTGCATCGACCTCACACTGCGGCGGTCGTGGGTTTGATCCCGGCTCCGGCCTCCCTGTGTGGAGTTTGCATGTCCTCCCCGGGCCTGCGTGGGGTTTCTCCGGGTACTCCGGCTTCCTCCCACATTCCAAAAGCATGCATGGCGGGCTGATTGAACACTCGCAATAAAAAAGCTGAAAAGTGTTCTAAAAACAATAGAGCTTTTATTGATAGGATTTAGAAATATATTCACTCCAACAGGTTTTTGCCAAACGATGGCGGCAAAGCAACATTTTTATGTTAGACTGGGTTTGTCCTGACCACCAAAAGAGAAAATGTGGGGACTGCCCCACTCTTTTGTATCCAATGGTGCCTTTCAGGGGGACCCAAGGGTGCTTATTTTAACAACCTACTTCAATTTTTAATTTACTTTCAGCTCCTTGAGGTTATTAAGAAGTTACACCGCTTAGATTCGAAGCAGGCGGTTGATTTTATTTCAGGACTAAGCACTCCCACGTTAAATAAATGATTGAGGCACCCCCAATAAACAGCTTTTTGAGTATTTTGGGATGTAAGCCATTTATTAGCTGGCTGCGAGTCCTTGGTTATGCCAAGGAGATATTTTCAGCGCTATAACAACACTGTAGCCAAGTGTTTTGTCATCAAACAGAACATTTCCGAAGTGGGATATGATATTCGCCCTCGCACGCCACTGCTTAATGTTGGCTAGCGAAGGTCCCATTTGCAAATTGACGGCCGAATTAAACAATCCATTAGGGAGGCTCGGCAGTGTGGACCGCAGGCGCTGCCGTGCAATTTGCAGGTTGATTGCCACAGGATGTGCGCGTCTGTCAACTGTGCCAGCTGTTCCTCCCAAGACTGACACTTCCTCTTGTAATGAAAGCCGTGATGAATACTGACGGTCGTGGCTGAACAGCAGATCTCTCGTGCTGGCTTTCCATCTCGTCTATACGTACACACAACGCAGACTCCATGTCTACCCGTTGTCCTTGCTTTGACTATCATACCAAATGCCTCCATGACTCAGCAAAATATTTATTTGCAGGTACTGTATCCGTAATGGTCGTCTCAAGGGGGCAGGCTTCGATTCATCCGTTTATCTACGGTCGTGTCGTGGAGGCAGCAACTTTAACCAGGGAAGCCCAGACTTCCCTCTCCCCAGCCACTTCATCCAGTTCTTTTGAGAGAATCACGAGGTGTTTCCTGACCAGCAGGGAGACATTCTCTCCAGCGTGTCCTGGGTCGTCCCCATACAGGTCCTCTTCCCGGTGCGATGTGTCTAGAACACCTCAGGATGTCCAGGATTCATCCAAAACAAATGCCCGAGCCACCTCAAGTAAGGCCAAACAAGTACAAAAAAATGCGCCCAATGTGCCCAAACATTTAACCCTTTCAGGGACAGCGGTTACGACAGTGGACAACTTATCATGTTATCAGGTTACAATTAAAATGTGTGTCTATTTGAAGGTATCTATCTATATCTATCTATCTATCCATCTAACCATCTATCCATCTATCAATCTATCTGTCCATCGTATTTTTTTCTTTTAAAGTTCATTAGGTCTTTTATTCAAGAAAAAAAAAAAGAATCATTTTTTGTTGAAACTGCCCATAGAAATCAAAATCCAAATTTTGGGCGGGTTCGGTTGTCTCTCGCCCCGCCCACCTGCAGCGTTACCATGTCGACTGCCGGTTTACGTGATGACGTCAGATGTATATGAGCGCAGGCGGCGGGCTCTCGCTCCTCTTTTACCGCCATCAGAGCGGAGTCGTTTTCCTCCTGCCACTCTCGGACCGACTCACTGCGCAGCGCCCGTCTCCCCAGCACTCGCCGCCAGCCACAGAGCTACGGTAAGCAACGGTGTGCGCGCAGGTCCTCCCGGCGGCGCCCTGTTTTAAAGTCACCGTTTGCGAGGCTGCGTTTAACTACAATGGACATTTAAAGCACCGTCAGTGGCGGGTAGGCGGCTAATGCTAGTGAACTGAGAACAGCAGCAGCAGCCATTGAGCCCGACCGTCTCCTCCATGACATGTTCACATTCGATTAACTGTCACGCTGCCACGCTCGATAACGAAGACCCAACATAATAATTCAAGCGGCAACTGAATCGCGCAATGTCACCGTATTCAGGCTTTGTAAGATTTTGGAGTTGACCTTATTTTTTTTGGGGGGGGGGGGGGGTGGGAATCGTGCCGTCAACTAACGCGACAACGACGCGGGAAGGCATGAGGTGAAAAATGCTGTCGATAATGGCGGAGGATGGTTGAAAGTATGTCACGTTGGCACGAAAAAAAAAAACACAAAAGTGTCGATGTGGTGCTTTGTTAGCCTCCTATAATACTGCGAAGCTAACAGGCTAAGTGCATCCGACAATGGGCAAAAAGCAAGGCCGGTGGCTAAAGTTAGCTCCTCGTAGCTCGATAGGATGAACGCGGTTTAGTTGCGTGACAACGCCCGGCTGTTGTTGTTGTTCCCAAATCGACTTGCGGGTGTGTTCCCATACGAAGACTGATGGTATTGATGTGCGCTTTAACTCGATAGATTTGTTCCTCCCACCCCCTACCCCAAAGTCAGCCAAGGTTTGCTCCACTTGAGCAAAGCAACACGTGGTCGGTGGCAGGATCACTGAAAGGGCTTTTGGGACCTGTCGATTTGGGGGCGCGCTCCTGCAGGAGAATGATTTCTTACAGTTTAGTTCTCACAGTTTTTAAGAAGAAGAACATAAAAAAAAAAACGCAACAAACAAATAGAATCCCGTCGCCTCGATTCAACCTTTTCGGATGACATCACTCGAGTGATTGAGAATCAACAGACAAAGCAAAAACATTTTTTTTTTTTTTTTTTTTTTAGCAACCACGTTAAGTTGTAGGTATTTAAATTCAAATGACAGAGGCAATTAGACTTCTTCAATTGACTGTTCGGAAAAACATTTCCAACCAGAAATGTCTTAGTTCGTGTCGCTTTGGCATATTGGAAGAGAACAATCAAAATGCTTTTCTATTAGGTAGCAGACGGTATACAATTGGCCTGTTTTGAAAGGCGCTTATGAAGAAAATGTTATTATTAATATTATGGATTTTTGTTTCCTGGTGTGCCATGGACCAGTATCGGAATGTGACGATAATGATAAACTGAGGGGGAAAAAATATCACGGTATCGCAATTGCAGCAATAAAAAGTATGACTTGGATCAAATAAAAATCTTTTAACCTGCTCCGTGGATGCAGTAGGAAATGAATCAGTTGGATCATTTATTTTTTTCTAATTAAAATAAAAATGCAGGAATTCTTATTTCTCAGGGGGTTAGGGGGCATGGCCCAACTGCAAATAGCTGAAAGATTAGAACAATTATCTTCAATTTGTGTTTAAAAAAAATCATTTAAAAAATAAAATAAATGTTGATGGAATCTTTTTTTTAGTCGACGTCTCTCAACCTTGATTGAGCCATGGCCCGTATTTCACATTTGAACAACACACCACCAAACAACTGTCACTTAAAAAAAACATTTATATGATGGTGTGAATGTTTGTTTTGAACATGAAGACAATAATCAGATGACAGCAGTAACTACCGCCCTCTTGTTCGTGTAAGCAGCGCACATGGGTCCACTTATAACTGCTGAAGCCACAAAAAACAAAAGTTGGAATAAATCGTCCTGACCAATAAATTCCCAGCCCTAGTCCAGTGTTAAAATAGTTGCTTGCATCCCGCCGTAGAACAATTTTTGCTCATTTATTGACCCCCCCTCGTTTGGAAATGCCTCGCTAATCACATTTTGTGCAACATTACCATTATTAGAAAACTGTACGCTCCACTGACGACTAAAAGCTTTTGAAAGCACTTTCCCGTCAATAACACGACAGACTAGTAAGTATCCCGGGTAAGATGACTGCATCCTGCACCAGCATCGTTTCTGCCGTTTTCTAGCCCGCTTGTATTGCCGCTCAACGGCACCACGCGACTGCATTATGTTTCAACGGATCCAGAAGTTCGGAATGTGCATTACTTTCGCTGTTTTTTTTGGGGGGGGGGGGTTTAAGTTTGAAATTGAGTTTGCTTGTGGTCATGTAAATGCCGCATTCAGTACCAGCCAATTCTGGACCGAGTCTGAAAAGACGTTTAAAAACGTCTTTGGGAGTGAATGAGTTAATATTATTTTTTTTTTTTTTATGAATAACCTTTTTGGAAGTGCTGCCTAAATTGAGCCTCCCAGCCTGCTGCTTTGAGTTCAACAAAGCCGGGAAGTCTGCCTACTACTCCCTCCCTTCTTTTGCATCCTGAGTCGGACGTGTACTGTTTAGGCAAGGAGTGTAATTTAAAAAAAAAAAAAAAATGAATTCTTCGATGGCTCGCCTTCTGTTCCGAATTGGTGTAAATGGAAGCCAGACGCCAATGAATTCTCCAAATTTTAAGCTCGCAGTCAAAACCGATGACGGCAGAGGATTTGGCTACTTCCTTGTCGTGGTTTTTTTTGTGCCTTGTCAAACATAATCCCATAAAATTAAAGTTTTTTTTTTTTTTTAACTTGATAAATCTTGGACGGCTCGTCCTGCTCCTCCTGCCGACTCAGCCATCTAAATCCAACTGATGATCGCGAGGGTTCTTACGTGCGCGCTGTACACTTCGACACAGGTGACACATTAAAATAAGCTTGCCTGCCACCAGTCACAACGGACTTGCGACTACGACAACGGCATGTCATGAATAATTCCAAGTCGTCGGCCCCGTTTGTCATTCAAGTATTGCCTCGCTCATTGTTTTTCGCTTCCTGTCTTTTTCAGCATCGCCTGAAACTCAGCTGAGATGGCAGACATTGACAAGTGAGTATGAGCGTCAAGTCAAACTTTGGACAGTTTCGGGCCGAATGTCTTCGGGAGCACGTTTCAGTTTGAAGCCCCGCCCACATCCATCTCAAGTCGCGTCGGTTTTACACCTCGTACGCGTATAACGCCCCCGTCTTCTTCACCATTTTCCTCAAGAGTCTCGATAGTCTTCCCGGCAAAGTGGCAAATGGATAAGATTCCCGCCGCTGATGTTGAATAGTCGTCCCGTGCATCCCTCTTGTCAAGGTGTCATGTTTCTGTCATTGCAAAAAACAACACGGCCTCTCTGTTGAGTGTGAAATGGCGTCGGTAAAAGTCATTCCCTCGATCGCTCTTGATTGGCCGGTGTGTTAGTTTGCTGGATGGGCTCCCGCGTTTGCCCGTTTGGCTGACCTTTCCCCTTCTCGTCTCCGCCACGAACAGCAAAGACCAAGCTGAGATGGACCCGGCCGATATGGAAGACGTGGAGGAAGTGGAAGAGGAGGAGACGGTAGAAAATTCCAAAAGCAAAGGTAGGTTTTTGCCGTTTCAGTGCTCCCTAAAAAAAAAAGTCTCTTCCGTTCCCATTCGGGCCGGACTGTTAATCGAATTCAAATCGAGATTGTGATGCGGCGGAACGCAATTTTCAAAACGCAAAGGTCTCAATTTTGACACCCGTTTCATTTCGGTAGGTGGCTAGGCGTTATTTGTTTTGGTTGCGTCATCAATCATCCGCCAATATATTTGGAAACGTGGTCAAACTACAGCTCTGCTTACCTTTTAGCGCTTTCGGGACTCAAACTGTCACTTGAAAATTGCTACGCCGAGCTGCAAAGTCATGGTCGGAGAAACTCGGAGGCCGTTGGGCGACTTCATGTAAATTCCCTGAATAATGACCCGTTTTCAAAAATTTAACTGCCAACTGATCACAAACTAATTAAAAGGGGAGGAAAGTGAGTTTAAGTAATCGTTTGATCACTCAGTGGGACCTTTCTGCGGCAGTGACCTGCCAAAAAAGAACGAGAACATGTTTTCAGACCTTTCCAGCCATGTTGAAGCACTACACACAAACTCAGGAGAGTAACGGCACAGGCGCGACGACAATACGCGGGGCGTTCTGGGCTCTTGGAGCCCGCTTCGAATGCAATCCGCCGTTACCGTGCCAACGGCAGAGGCACTTGGTCCCCTCGTTACGGAGCAAAACGTCGTTGAAATGACCCCATATCGTTGCTTTTTCAAGGCTGTGACACAATTGCGGGGGGGGGGGTGATTAGGTTTACTCAACTCTCTTTTAAATCCACTCCAGAAAGCAGCGTCGCGCGATTCAAATGGATAGAAAAAGAACGTTTTAATTGCCCTTTGTGCCCAGCGCCAATTCAGTTCTGAGCTCGCGCTCCATTCAGTTCTTTCCAAAGACGACCGTAAAAACGGAATTAGTCTGGCTGCATGTTCGCTTGCTGACGCCGTGTGTGTGTGCTCACAGTGTGCTGCTGTCTCTCTAACTCCTCCCCCTTCTCTTCACTGAAGCGCGTGTGTGTGTGTGTGTGTGTGTGTGTGTGTGTGTGTGTGTCCACAGCTCGTCAGCTGACAGAGCAGCTTATGCAGAATCCACAGATCCTGGCTGCGCTACAGGAGGGGCTTGACGGCCTGAACGGTTCACCATCAGGGTACATTGAGAGGTAACGGCAACATTTCGGGGATTGTTAGCGAAGCAATTCTGAAACTGAATGAATGAGTTTTGCAAAGATGACTCTTGTCCGCAGATTTGCCGGTCGCCTCTTTTGCAGCATCCAATGTGCCCTAAGAAGGATTCCTTGTGCCAGAATAGTGCAGGCGTATTCATTTACCTCACCGCAGAGAAACTCGAGTCTGGGCGGCTTGAAGACCGCCCCTTCATTTCCTGGGCGCTGCTCCAGCGGGCTGGTGGCACAAAACAAATCGTTGATTTTTTTTTTTTAGAAGCGCCATCAGAAGTCAGGTTAGGTCGTTTGATGGGAGCGCTGACTCAATTTGGGTCTCTGGGGGCTGACTCATGCGGTCGAAAAATAAAACCCGGGCTCCTTTCATGTAGGGAATGAAAGGTGGTTTTTTTTTTTCCTATCATGAGGTGTGCTTCTGAGCAGAAATTTAAGTCATTGGTTGGTTTTTTTTTTTTTAGTCATGGCCACAAGGCTCAGAACGTCGCTAACTGAGCAACACGGTGCTTTTGTTAAACTATCTCCACTTTGGTGGTCGAAACGGTGAACAACATCAGCGGGGTTTGCACTTGAAACCACGCACGCCGCTCAAAAATGTCAAATGTCACCCACCCGACTGAATTTGATGCTTTGCGAACTTCACCCCCTTCACTTTTGGTCTCCCGATTGCCCCCATGATATTTCCTGAGAGTTGCGCCATTTTGTGTTCAGTTTACCAAAGGTTGTGAAGCGGCGCATCAACGCCCTCAAGAACCTGCAGGTCAAGTGCGCCCACATTGAGGCCAAGTTCTACGAGGAGGTCCATGAGCTGGAGAGAAAGTACGCCGCCCTTTACCAGCCGCTCTTTGACAAAGTACGTCACCAGCAGCACCACAAATCAATACACCCCCCCCCCCCCCCCCCAGGGGCACCATTTTTTATTTTTTTTT
>NW_017805987.1:918540-945398 GCF_001891065.2 Hippocampus comes
ACCCCACAAATCTCTCCCCCCCCCCCCCCCCCCTCCAAGGGTGCACTCTTGTTAATTTTGTTTTGTTACAACCCCAAAAATACCTGCCGAGAACTCGAAGTAAACATGAGCTAATTTCAAGCCGAGGCCGGTTTGTTTTATTGTATTCACCAACTGACCGAATCGGTTGTGGCAAATGTCTCGCAGAGGAGTGACATCGTCAAAGCCGTGTACGAGCCCACAGATGAGGAATGCGAGTGGAAAGCAGATGAGGAGGAAGAGCTGACAGTAAGTAAGCAGGTACAGGTGACGTCTATCCTCGCACGTCTTCCTCCTTTTTCTCTTTTTTGTTTCCTCTCTCGTCTCTGGCCGTGGGGGCGGGATGGGCAACAATGTAAACAAAGTTGTCTTGCCGATGAGCAAATCTGCACCCTCGCTGCAGGATGAGATGAAGGAGAAGGCGAAGCTCGACGAGGAGAAGAAGGACGAGGAGAAGGAGGACCCCAAAGGCATCCCGGAGTTCTGGTTGACGGTGTTCAAAAACGTGGACCTGCTCAGCGACATGCTGCAGGTACGCTCGGTGGTGTTTTGTCTCCCTCTGCTGGCCGACATCTGCTACTGCGCCCACCCGCCTCTTTCAAAAGAAGACGCGCTCACGGTGATTGATGTCTTTTCAGGAACATGACGAGCCGATTCTCAAACATTTACAAGATATCAAAGTGAAATTCTCAGACCCGGGCCAACCCATGGTGAGTAATACAAAATGTTGATTACATTTTATTTATTTATTTTTTTGAATTAAAGAAAAAAATGAAATGGTAATCACACTCTTTTTTTTGATCTTCCTTCCAGAGCTTCGGGTTAGAGTTCCACTTTGAGCCCAACGACTTCTTCACAAACACAGTGTTGACGAAAACCTACAAAATGAGGTCGGAGCCCGACGAGAGCGACCCCTTCTCCTTTGACGGACCCGAGATCATCTCATGCACGGGGTGAGTGAACGAGTGCACCGAGAGCAAAATGCGTTTTGTTTTGGCGGCTTAAACCCAAAGTTCTGTTTCTCCGGCCACCGCCAGCTCCACGATCGAATGGACAAAGGGCAAGAACGTCACGTTGAAAACGATCAAGAAGAAGCAGAAGCACAAGGGCCGCGGCACCGTCAGGACAATCACCAAAACGGTCCCCAATGACTCCTTTTTCAATTTCTTCACGCCACCAGAGGGTACGCTTATGCTCACCACAATCCCACTTTTTGTGGTGTGTTTTGATCTCATGTGCTTTTGTCTCGCCCCCCCCCAACAGTCCCTGAAAACGGAGAGTTGGTAAGTGCTTTTCAAAAAAAAAAAAATGGATGTCACTTATCCGTCTTCATAAGCCAATGGAGTCCCATTCGATCACTCTCCAGGATGAGGACTCCGAGGCGGTCTTGGCAGCCGACTTTGAGATTGGCCACTTCATCCGTGAGCGCATCGTTCCCCGGGCGGTGTTGTACTTCACGGGAGAGGCCATCGAAGATGACGACGACGACGTAAGTGCTTCTTCAAATGTCAAATTTAGCAATGGGAGTCGAGGGGGTGGGGCGTGGCAAGGTTTCTTTTTAAAATGACCACATTTGGAGATTTTTTTTTTTTTTAAAAAAATGTCATGTAGAACTTCCTCGGGATAGTTTAGATCAGGGGTGTCAAAGTCATTTTAGCCGCGGGCCAATTTTGAATCACGTCTTCCTCGGAGGGCTGTTTTGACAGTAAAACCACAAAATCAGTCAAGTCAATTATAATAGTTTATTCAATTATTGTTCCAGTGGATGGAAACAGAGTCACAAAATTACAGTGTTACAAAATTTTGGTCCAGGTTTTAGCAAGTTGACATGATTTGCTTTCGCGGGCCACATAAAATAATGTGGCGGGCCACATCTGCCCCCGGGCCTTGGGTTTGACACCTGTGTTTTAGATTATTCAGCTCAATGATATTAATGGCAAGTCACGACATGAATTCAGTGTATTCTTTCTCTTATCCCATCATGTTTTTTTTAGTTCATTGAGGTCTTGAGGTGCTTGCAAAGATTTTCAATGAGTGAACGGTGACCCAAAAAAAAATGACACGGTAGTAAAGGCACTTTGGTGTGTTTTGCAGTACGATGAAGAGGGGGAGGAGGCTGACGACGAGGTGAGACTGCACGTGATTTGCACTAAAATGGCCGCCGTTCTTGGAAGTCGGCGCCGCACGTCAAATGGTTCCGTTTGTATCTTATAGGAAGGCGAGGAGGAAGCCGACGAGGAGAATGACCCCGACTACGATCCCAAGGTGAGGTCCCCCCGCACGGTAGCTCTCAATGTCTCGCTCGTGACATCTCTGCACCCTTACAACCCGGGGGTCATTAGTTTCATGTCCCTCCATGTCACAAGTGCCATCGAAGCCCACTGGGAGACCCGAGAACTGCTCGTGTCTATTCAAAATACAGAATCCATCCTGCCGAATGCATCTCATGGCTTCAGCTTGGGTTGCTTGTCGCCTTAATTTGGCTCCTCGGCTAAAGTGACCCTCATTCAGACTCTTCACCGCCATCCCTTGAACGACTTCATATTTTTCGTTGTGTTCAAAATCGTAGCAGGCGGCAGTCTGTTTTAGGGGGCGGGGTCTGTCATGTCAATGCAGATGACAGCTTTCATGGCCACAGAGAAGCGGCATGAAACAGGAAGAGCTCCTCAGTTTGCCAAGTCTTGTACTCGTTTTCCCAACAAACAAAAAAAAGCAACGGGCAATTCTAGCCAATTTTTGGTGTTATTGGCGATTCCCTGTCTCAGGACCACAAATGAATATTTTGTTTGCCAACCACCAATGGATAATTTTACCAAATAGGTCTGGTTGTATTCTCACTTATAAAGGCAGCACTTCATCAAGCCACCTGATGACACTTGGTCAGTTGGTGTCCTTGCATGTGTTGAATGCAATTTTCCACATTTCTGCTTTCCCAAAAGAAACACACACGCCAAAAAAGCTTTGCAGATTTTGCAGTTTCTTCAAAAACAGTGCGACTCTATTATTTTGAACACAACTACACCTCGTCACCACTTTTGCGCATGTCAGAAAACTGCCACATCCACTGTCTTGTATGTTTCCAGTTCCAACACCACAAGCATGCTGCTCTTTACACTCTTTCTGTGCTTTTTAATTTTTTGTTTTTTTTTTTTTTTGCGTTCTCCTTTACACATTGTTGTCTTCATCTCTGATCGGTCACATTTTTTGGGCATACCTTTGTCAGCTCCTCTTTAAATTTTTCCTCACTAGGTTTAAGTGGTGACAGTAGAAAAATAACCCTGTCCCGGTAGGTACAGCTTGTCAACTGTCGGCTTACTACCACCACCATCCCATCCTTCACCATCTTTTTAATTTTTGTTTTGGGTGCTCTTCATCTGTCTTGCTGCCATGCCCGCTCCTCACTAACTCATTGGTTTGGATTTTTTGGCAAAGTTTAACCCATAGTGTGCGCCGCATTTGTACCTGTTGGGATTCTGTCTGTTGAAGCTAGTCTTTTTGTTCATGTTCCAGTCATTTTTTTATTTTAGTTTTGGCAAAATTGTTTGCTTTCTGTTGTTTGGCTGCGTGTGTTGGGAACATCATTGATCCATTTCATCCTTGCGTTTAGTCCTCCCTTTCTCATTGATTGCTGCCAAGTGCGTGAAACCAGAGAGAATTACAAACTTGCCCAAAAATTGGTTGCCGCAAGGTTAAAACACGAGTTGTCGAGCACCGACTTGCCAACCTGCAAGAGTTGAGCAGCATCCAATCTATCTCCAGTGTGGATGGCACACGCCCACAGAAAACTCACTGAGCAGCTGCCATCACCTCTGGAAGGACGCCCCATCCCCCCACCCCCTGACGATGAGATTTTAATTAATGCCAACGCACGCTTTTTAACACCCTCTGTTTCGACTTGAGCATTTGGCTGTGACTGCAAAACTTGAGTGCTATTCATTCTCCCGTGTTTCTCCGAGTACATGAGCCTGAAATAAAATTTCCGGTCCGTTTTTGCGCGGCAAACGCAAGCTAATTGGCAATGGCCCCTACTTAAATAGACGCTGTTAAGCACACGAACAAATCCACAGAAAACTCACTGAAGGGAGAAGCTTTTAGTCAAGCCATTGCCTTCTCTAATTGAAAAAAAAAAGTCCTTACAATCTTGTGGCATCAATGGGCAATTCAAAGCTGTTTTCGGTGGGCCTCTGGGATCAATCCTTATCCCACACAAAAAGCAAAAACTCAAGTTCGGCCAAAGATGTGTTTCGGCCACACGACTGATCTATTGCTGTTAAGGTGGAATATTGTGTTACAACAGTACTCCATTCTGTTAAATTCAACAATTAAAACAAGCATTTACTGGCAAGGATAATTTTGTTGCATGGAATACAGGGAAGAATTCATGACTCCATCATGCCCCCCAGCGCCATCAATTTTTTTTTTTTTTTTTCAAGCGAATAATAGAGCTTCTTTTAGGCTTCTTACTCGCTTTGTTTGGATTGTTTGAAGTGTTGTCTGTGGTACTTGCTCAGCTTTGTTCAATGTCGCGTTCCTCTTGGTCTCTTGCAGAAGGACACGGCCTCCCCAGCTGAGTGCAAGCCTCAGTGAAGTGTGGCCTCGCTGCCTCCAGGATCCAACTGCACTGTTAACAACTTGATTTAAAAAAAAAAAACAACAACAAACAAACAGGGGAAAACGTACATATATAAATATATATATTATAAAAAAACAAAACAAAAAACTAGTAACTTACCGCCTTATAATGTTTTTGTATTTTTCTTGGTAGACAATTTGAAGGTTTCAAGGTTTTGGTTACAAAAGAACCTTAATAAAAACACGGTAATAATACTTTGGGCCGTGTGGCTCGTTATATAGTATTTTACTAGACCTGTTTTTTTCTTCTGTACAATAGAAAGGACAAAAAAAAAACAAGTTTAAAAAAAAAAGCATGATCTTCACTACTAAACTAGTTCTTGTGAAGTCTTTTTGTGGTATTTGCTCTTAGACAACAGCTGTGATTGAGACCGGATCAAACTCATTCCACCCCCCTTTTATCTTTTTTCTCGGTGGGCCTTTATACTGAGCTTCAGCTGTAGAGTCCATAGTCCTGTACCAAAACATTCCAGTAAACAACACGATCGGGGGTCCATTGGTGAAACACTCAAGGAATTGAACAAAAACCAGGGTATGAAACAAACTACCACAAGGGTCCACCATTTTGTGCTTCAGACTCTATTTTGTGATCCCACCCCCCTCCCTCACCACTTTGCGGGCATACTTGGTCATCTTGATTGACACTCCGTAGCACACTAGCGTCTCACTTTCCTCCTGTATCTCTGGTTACTGACAACAAAACTCCTGTTTATCACTGTGAATGAAAACGAGGGAATGTGTGACAAGGCCCCCCCCCTGGCCCCCTCCATCCCCACCTTTTTGGGTGTACCGCTAAAAGGCCACAGGAGCGATGTTCAAAATCAGAAGGGCAACTATTTCAGTTGCTAAGATGGCTATTTTTGCCAGGACATCGGCTGTTGTCTCGGCAAATCGCTATGCGGCAAAAAAAAAAAAAAATACTGATGTACTCAATTAGTGTATGTGTATGTTCATGAATAAATCGGTTACACATGACTTGTCCCAAGTTGACGCGTGTGGATGATTATTGCGTGTCCAGATGGAGTACAACATCTTCCTGTAGTCAGCAGAGGGCGCTCTTGCCTTTATATCAAGCTACACAAACTTGGATTTGGGAGAAAAAAAAAGAAAATGCAGCGATGTCGTTCAGATGTAAATAAACGTTCAAGAACATAAATCTTTTGTGTCAGTGGAAATATTAAGTTCATAATGCAAGAATAATTTTTGTAATGTAGCCATATTAATGATAAAAAAAGCATTGAGGTCCAATTGGCTTTTAACGTCATATTCCATTAGAAAATTCTGCCTTGAAAAGAACTACAGTATTGTACTTAATGATGGACGCCATTAGAAATA
Organism: Hippocampus comes; assembly: GCF_001891065.2. NCBI lineage: Eukaryota > Metazoa > Chordata > Actinopteri > Syngnathiformes > Syngnathidae > Hippocampus > Hippocampus comes. The sequence goes on from NW_017805987.1 coordinate 924,526, forward strand.
TATTAATTTAGCAATGTGTCTTGGATATGGAACTTACAAATTAGCTCGGTCATTTGTAGATAAGGCAAATAAAAAAATAGACAATTTTTAAGTATTTTTGGACGTAATTTTATTCATTGTTGATACACCTAACCTTAATTAAATGTACGTTCACTTTTTTTGTCATCTTAAATCATTTACACCAATTATGTAAAGAGATTAATTGGTAAGTCGGTTTTAGTGGAGAAAACTGCCAAATTAAAAAAAAATAGCATTAAACGAGAGTAAATGTACCTATTAAAGTGCCCCACGTGCATTTCTGGCTGTTTGATTTTGTAGTGGGTTGGGTCTCTCTGTGTGGGCGGTTCCGATCCCTCCCCCGCCCCTCTCGGGCAACCAGTCGAGCACAACCAACCTCCACTTCCACCACGACCGACCCAGGTCTCCGCAACTGCGCGTCCCGTATGCCTTCGCCCTCTACGGGGTAGACCTCCTCTGTTGCCCTCTCCCCGGGAAGGAATATAAAAAGTGGCAGGCTCGGAGTAAGCATGTTGGAAAACGGCAGGAAGGTGTTCAAGGAAGGCGTGCTGGAGAAGAGGAGCGACGGCCTGCTGCAGCTGTGGAAGAAGAAGCTGTGCGTCCTGACCGAGGACGGCGTGTTGCTGCTGCCTCCCAAGCAACACGATCATCACCCGCAGCAGCAGCAGCAACCACCGCAAAACCACCACCACCATCACCACCACCGCGGGGAAGACGCGGGCAAAGTCAAGGAGCTCCACTTCGCCAACATGAAGACCGTGGACTGCGTGGAGCGCAAGGGCAAGTACGTCTACTTCACCGTGGTCATGTCCGAAGGGAAGGAGATCGACTTCAGGTGCCCGCAGGACGAGGGTTGGAACGCGGAGATCACCTTACAGATGGTCCAGTACAAGAACCGACAGGCCATCCTGGCGGTCAAGTCTACCCGGCAGAAGCAGCAGCTACTCGTCGTGCATGTTCCCGGTCAGAGCCACAAGACGCTGCGGAGCTCGCCCAACGTGGCGTGACCTGCCCGGCGAGTCCGGCGGACATTCGAGCGCCGTTTGCGGTAAGAGGAAGGAGCGGAAGCCGCGTGGTGGCTGTGGTCGGGAGGGTCAGGGTGGGCGGTCTGGGTACGACCCGGGGAATCCCCGTGTGAATTGGATCGGTGGTCCCTGGCTGTTGACCACCTAAAACATAAACAGTGCAGCACATTATATCACGGATTTTTGTCATGCATACCATCTCCTTGGAAGTGGCCATTGTTCTTTAATTTTGGTGAATCTAATGCCCACAGAGTTCCGCTCCCGGTATGACAAAAATTAATTGAATCATGTAAGCACAGCTTTTATTTTCCAATATTTAATGGCAGTGTTAATGTTCACTGTGGGTGTAATGTTACAGTGGCTTAAAATATCACATGCAGGTTTGGGGAAAGACTCATGCTATTGAATGGGGAAGTGTTTCTAAATTTTTGGTGTGCACCTTGGAGAATAAAACCCATCACAATTGTGATGAACACTTAGGCCTACTATGTCATGATTTTATGTGGTAGTGGTTCTCTGCGATAGTATTTATTTTTTAAGGTGGTACTTGGTGTGGATGTTTGAGAAGTGCTGTCCTAGATGGATTTATAGCTAGACAAATACTAATATGGCATTTTTTTTAAAAACTCGTGCAAAGTGTTTACACATGCAAATTACTTTCACTGTGAGTTTTTCTGCTGGTGTCGACATGAAACCAAGTCATTATTTGTGTTGCTATAAAGCTTGATTAGTCATCTACCGTACGTCCGTTGAATCTCACTTTTTAACATTTTTCCATTTTCCATTGCTGCCAAATGAGGAATTTAGTCCCATCGCCAGTTTATGTATGTAAACGAAAGCTAAAAAGAACAATAAACCCATTAGCCTGATTAATAGTCTCACCAACAACAGTTTGGGAAACCTTTTAGCCTGGACAATTGAACTGGGTAATGAAGTGGACGTATAAAGTGACTTTTCATTTTAAAGTTGTAGCAATGTGTATAATTGACTCTGTTCACAGGTTAATTGGACATTGGACGTTGTATATCGACTCCCACCCCTGCGGCATCAGCCCCTAATTCTCCAGGACAAGCTCCGCTACTCGATCCATATTTCCACGGAACCCTTTTGACCCCCACTGACACACGGACTTCCTCCACTAAAGACTCATGGACTAACGAAGAAGCATGTGAGAAAACAAAGTGCGTTGGACCGTGCAGTTATTTATTAGACGTGTATATATCTTTTTTTTCTATGACTGTGTTCAACGGCAAGTCCATTTATTGGAAGGAAGCCTTTATTTGTACTGTTGTTGTCTTATTAACAGGTTGGTCGGAATCATCAAACCAAAGATTCATTTCCAGACGCCATTTTGCTTGTTTTAACGAACAGGATAATTAGCCACGTTAGCCTGTATAGAAGTCTTAAATCTGTACTTAATGTTTGTCGATTATGTTATAGCGACAGAGCGGGTCAGAAAGGGGGTGTGGGGGGGGGGTGTCAGGAGTGGAGTTATTATATCTGATATACAGAGCGGGTCAGAAAGGGGTCAGGGGGGGTGTCAGGAGTGGAGTTATTATATCTGATAAAAGGAGCTGCCATTTTAATTGTTGTTAAAGCCAGTCACGCGCAACATGGCCGAGCTCTGATGCTAGCAGTAAGCCTGTTAGCTTATCTGACAAAACGCCCTTTTCACAAGAATCAGACGTGTCATGCGAGTTCACACTTTCCATATGTGAACTATTTCTTGTTTTTAGGGTTAACCTGGCGCTAACCTACACGCTGCTGCTGCTGCGTTTAGCATTTTGCTTTCCCCGTCATTAGCATTACGCGTACATGGCCCCGCAAATGTGTTTTTGTTAAATACTATTTGGAGATTTTGTTCATAATGGCATTTTAAACTTAGTAGTTCAAACATTTTTGTTTATATTTTATAGCTAACACATTGGCTCGTTGTTTGGCAAGGCCAAGCTAATTTCAAACCTTTGTTTTTTTTTCCAAATAACGAGCTAATAGAACTTAATGTGGGCTCTCTAATTGGTGCACTCACTCAGTGTTCCTCCTAATGACAAAGTTTTCAACTAATTTAACGAGATAGAACAAGTAGCATAGGTGATATTTTGAAAAGTGCCGTATTCACATTTTGTTTTTGTGATCTAAAACAGCAACTACGAGCTTGACTTTTTTAAAAATAAATAATATGGCCGTGGAGAGTGCACGATGGCATTGCCAGTTAAATAATAATAATAATAATTTGACTTAGTATTTTGAAAGCTCGAGCTGTTGTTTTTGTCGGTTGTGCGCCACACCCTTTTTAAAACTATGTATTAAAATATTATCAAGAAATCCAGTAGATCCAAATCTAAAGGACTGATTAATGTGGCGCGGTGAACAACTGGTCACCTGCCTCACAGTGCAGAGGTGCAGGGTTTGATTCCAGCTCCGGCCTTCCTGTGTGGAGTTTGCATGTTCTCCCCGTGCCTGCGTGGGTTTTCGATTATGTTATAGCTACAGAGCGGGTCAGAAAGGGGTCAGGGGGGGTGTCAGGAGTGGAGTTATTATATCTGATAAAAGGAGCTGCCATTTTAATTGTTGTTAAAGCCAGTCATGCGCAACATGGCCGAGCTCTGATGCTAGCAGTAAGCCTGTTAGCTTATCTGACAAAAACGCCCTTTTCACAAGAATCAGACGTGTCATGCGAGTTCACACTTTCCAGATGTGAACTATTTCTTGTTTTTAGGGTTAACCTGGCGCTAACCTACACGCTGCTGCTGCTGCGTTTAGCATTTTGCTTTCCCCGTCATTAGCATTACGCGTACATGGCCCCGCAAATGTGTTTTTGTTAAATACTATTTGGAGATTTTGTTCAGAATGGCATTTTAAACTTAGTAGTTCAAACATTTTTGTTTATATTTTATAGCTAACGACATTGGCTCGTTGTTTGGCAAGGCCAAGCTAATTTCAAACCTTTGTTTTTTTTTCCAAATAACGAGCTAATAGAACTTAATGTGGGCTCTCTAATTGGTGCACTCACTCAGTGTTCCTCCTAATGACAAAGTTTTCAACTAATTTAACGAGATAGAACAAGTAGCATAGGTGATATTTTGAAAAGTGCCGTATTCACATTTTGTTTTTGTGATCTAAAACAGCAACTACGAGCTTGACTTTTTTAAAAATAAATAATATGGCCGTGGAGAGTGCACGATGGCATTGCCAGTTAAATAATAATAATAATAATTTGACTTAGTATTTTGAAAGCTCGAGCTGTTGTTTTTGTCGGTTGTGCGCCACACCCTTTTTAAAACTATGTATTAAAATATTATCAAGAAATCCAGTAGATCCAAATCTAAAGGACTGATTAATGTGGCGCGGTGAACAACTGGTCACCTGCCTCACAGTGCAGAGGTGCAGGGTTCGATTCCAGCTCCGGCCTTCCTGTGTGGAGTTTGCATGTTCTCCCCGTGCCTGCGTGGGTTTTCTCCGGGTGTACTCCGGTTTCCTCCCAAATTCCAAAAACATGCATGTCAGGTTCATGGAACACTCTAAATTGTCCCAAGGTGTGAGTGTGAATGCGTATGGTTGTTCCTCTATGTGTGCCCTGTGATTGGCTGGCAACCAGTCTGCAGTCCAAGATAACAACTGGGTAGTTCAAAACAATTTCCAAACCCTTTCCATGTGTCATCTGCAAGGTATTAACCCATACTCAAGTTATTTTGGGACGTGTGTCATCATTGGCAGGAATTTCAAATGGCCTTACTTCACAAGGTGGCTATGCGTTGATTACCCAGTGGCTCATGTTGATCGTGTGAGCCCTTTTCGAGAGTGTCTGGTGGCCGAATTAACACATGCCTCAGTGTTGTTGTCATCTCCTTCACAGCTCTGCCCTTTTATCTCGCCTTCGCTGCACCCCACTGACATGCCTCTCTGCTCCCGTCAGTTTTCTTTTACTTCAAAATCTATTTTCATACCTCCAAATGATACATTCCATTAAAAAAATATATAAAGAGGTAACTGCGCTCATGTTTCATTTTTCCGAGCTGGTTCATTCGGGTCAGCGCGCTCTCTGCTTTCATGTTTTGCAGCCCACCTCATTTCCGAATCTAAAAGTAGTGCGGTGGAATCGGGTTTCCCTGACAGTTGCTGCCGCTCGGATGAAACGACACCAGCCTGTGAACCCGTGCTAATTCAATTAAACGCGGCACATGGTGACGACATCTTTTGTGACACGTGAAGGCTTCATGGCTGCCGGCTGGCTGAGCTTGTCACTTCGAATACTGACGCCTGACTTGAATCATCACCCCTTATGCATTTGTATTTAAGTGCTTTTTGTTGTTGTTTGAGTTGCACAACAAACTCCATGTTGACTACCACAAAAAAAAGGAAACACTGAGCCTACTGTGAAACTTGGTTAAGTTTTGGGGATGCTTTGCTCTCTCAGGCACTGGTTCCGTTCAATCTGTGCATGGTGCAATAAAACTCGTTAAAGCATTCCAGAACCAAATATGATGACGAGGATCACAAACTCAAATTACACTCTGTATTGTTTATAAATGGAAGCGAAATGTAATTTACAACATTTAAGGCATTCATGCGATTTATTATTTTGCCGCAATTGTCCTTGAAGGAGGCAAAACAAGATGAGTGGAGGACATGATTAAATTACACTGTGCTGCTGTTAACATCCCATTTCAAAAACGAGTTGGGCGGAACCCCGCCTTTGATGGAGCCTTTCAAGCGTCAGCTGTTGTTGACAGGTTTGCGCATCTTGGCGTATACGCTGACCGACCGCCGATGTATTCCTTACCATGGCCAACTCTTTGTGATTTGAGCCAGCGGGGTAAGAGGAGCCGTCATGGATGTAATTCAGGATTACCTCTCAAAGACTCTTCCAAAACGCTCTCAAACACGACTCAGCCACTCTATACACACACACACACACACACACACACAAAATTTAAATCCTTTCATGTGCAAAACTTGAATGCTTTCACAAGTCACACAAAAGCATTACGATATATATGGACAAAGAAATGACATTATTGTTGTATGAGTGAGGAAAAAAAACAGTACTGGTAACATTCCATTTTTTTTTAGGTTGTGTATGGAAGTTTTAGTTGTGTATGTGAAGTAATCCTAAATTATGTCCCTCATGACCCCTCATACTAACCGGATAAATCCCCTGACATGGTCACACAGTCATTGATTTTTCTTGCCACATGTTTTATAAAGCACTTTTCGATCAATAGCAGCCCAAGGATCCACTTTAATCTGATTCCTTACTATGGAGATGGCAGCACACGGGAATTATGTAAAAATGTATGTATTTGTATGCAAACTCAATCTCAAAAAGAAATTAGAAACTCGAATGAGATTTCAACCAGCCAAATTTTTTTATTTATTTTTTTGGCCAAGGGAAAACCCTTGATCAAACTTGTTCATAATGCGCCGCCACCTGCTACTTGACGCTGTCAGGAAACACTCGTAAAGCCTGCCGATGCGCGACTCGGTATTCTAAATTAGGCAGCGCTTCCTGAATAGAACTCGTTATTATAACAAAGCCAAATTGCCACCGCCGCTTTAATCGCGGTAATGGCACATCACACGGTACCATCAGGGGGGCTTTTGTTTCTCACAAAATGTAAATAAGTCAAGAGACTATTATTGAAGGACATCTGGCGCAACAGATTGCTCACGCGTGACAACCACGCAGGCGCGTTATATATTTTCTTCATGGTGTTATTTCATACAGCTATCGGGCATTATAATCGGGGACAAGTGACGATGACACCGGAGTGGATAATACCGTATATTACACTGCCTTTCGAAAACGCCGAGTCAACACTTATACTTGAGGTTATTAGCCATTAGCAATCTGGCTGTAGGGCGGAATATGGCGTATTAAAATGCAAAAGTGCTTCCTTGCCATCTGCTTGAATGCATATGTAAGTTGAGGGGTTCGTTGTTTTTAGTGGTTAGCTCTACTTTACGAACGGCAAAAGGAGAAATGGAATCCTTTGAAAGCAGTTTTATTGAGAAGAACAAAAAGACGTCTGCACCGCAACACGTAAAACACTTCCTGTTTCCTTCAGCCAATCAGACGCTCTCAACATCAACATGTTTAAGAAATTATCAAAGAGAATATAATTTAGGTAACTTTAACATCAAAGACAATACTGTAATGTTCAAACATAAAATGATAATAATTAAAAGTTTTACAAAAGCTTATACATATAGAGTAAACGTCGCTTTTTGGAAATCAGTGACGATACTACGAGCGTCAGTGGTTCACAGGCTCCCTCTAGTGGTATGTAGAAGAAACACCGAACTAATGGTTCAAACTGTGTCATTTTACTTTACTTAAATTTCTTTGTAGTTATCCAGAACAGTAAACTTGAATACAGTTCATCGGTTTCATATGGTTTTAGAACCGGCCCCAAGTATATTTTTTCCTCACACATCAAAAATCAAGCGAATATGTAGTTTGCTGCTGATACCAGTTAACTGCAGACATTTTAAATTTTGTAGACGGGGTGTGGATATTTGCCCAGCCCTCGGGCCCTCTCGCAGAAGACAGTTTTAGTGGTGTTTTTGTTGTGTATAGACACACATGGTAGACGTGCAGGTGGTTTCAACTGCAAACAAGGAAACTCACAAACATACTCGCACCTGCGTCCCCTTTCCTCGCACGCCCACAGGTGACACAATGTCTGCCCATGATAACGACAGTCTGGCATAGCCAAAACGTCCCCAACCCACCTGCCTTCCCTTCCCTCAAGGTCATAGCTGTCTCCTCGCCAGTTGGCGGCCTTCCATTTCTTTGTGTGAAATGTTCACTTCCTCTTTTCATGCGCGATAACGCCGTTGTAACAGCGGCATTATCTTCTCTCAGGAGCAAAACAGCAGTTGATGTAAATATGAATGGCTGGCTGCTTTGTGTGTAAAACAGATGGACTTTTACTTGAATATTTTTTTTTCTCCGTTTCACCGTCCAACCTGGAAATAAATGAATTCAAATATGACCCTCGCACCACACTGTTTGTGTTTTTCCTTGACTTGTTGTCTTTTTAAGATCACATATTAAATGGGATCATTACTCACATTTGCAGCTCAGTTACTTCTTGCTTGTTTCTGCAAGCTTAACCCATGTGTCCAAATCTTTACATTCTTTAAGGGTTCTGGCCACGGTTTGGGTTATAAAAATATTTAAGGTTTCAAATTAGGTTTTAAATGCCGGTGTTTGAAGTCCAGGTGTGAGTTTGTTGTCCTAGTGGAAAGAAACCCCTGAATTGCTGGTGAGTGCCGCCTTCTTACGTAAGTTCATTTAAAAAGTATGTGCTGTACCTACTTTTGGCTTTCCTGTATTAAAGTCGTGGACAACATACATAAATTAATTAAAAAAAAAAAGCAAATTACAATAAAATAAATAGAATGAACAATGAAACAGAAAAAGTCTTGTTGAAACCGATTGGCTGAAACCCAGGTGGGAGGGAGCTGAGGGGCGCAGATGATTGGCTGACACCTTAAAGAAGGCGGGGCCGCGCAGGTTTGACGATAATGAGTGAAATTCCACACTGCAAACCTACACGAGAAATGTTTTTTTAACAAAACATCAGAAAAAAAGTCCGTAAGAACAATAACATACCGGTCCCAGGAAAAAAAAACACACTCAAATAAAAAAATAGACTCCCAATGGACTGTGAAAAGAGTAAGTTTTATCTTTGTTGTCATAGTGGTTTTGCCTTCCAAAGTAAAATACCCCGAGGAAGTAGCATATTAGCTAGCTTAAACACTAGGCGAAAACGAGTAGCATTAGCTACTTGCTCGTGAATAAAGTATGCGTTTAACGTGCAATTTTCAACACATTTATTTTGGAAATGGGGGGAAAAAGGGAGCTGCAGTATAACTTACTGTAAGTGTTTTATTGCCATGCAAATAAATTAAACCTCACCAGAAAATACAGTGGTCGATGTACAAATAAGCTCCTATTGGCTAGCATCGTGTGACAATGCTGGCTGGTTGCAAAGTTATTATGTCACCGGTGCTTTTAACAATGACTAACTTTTTATTGCTTATTTTATTTGCCTCTTTATTGTAGTATTTGCCCTTCCCTTAGCTCGGTTATGTCAATATGCAGAACACAACAAATGTAACGTTTTTTAATTGCATCATATGTTTGCATTCCTTTTGTCAAATAGTTAGTTAAAAAAACATTAAGTACAATCTCATCTGTGCTCAAGTTGCAGGGATTTTCACTTGCCTGTCGAGTACATTTTGACACTGAGGTCTTTACTGTTTTCAGTGAAAGTGTTTACATGATATGATCATCGCTCATGGCGCAGTGTATGTTGCATAAAAATTGTATGTGCAAGACATAGTGTACAAAAAATGGGATAGTGTGCTTTTACATGTCCTTTCAAGGTATTCAGTATGACGCGTCAGTGGCAATTATAACTGACCTGACATTTGTTGGGAATCGCAGCCTTTTTGTTATTGCATGGCAGCGGCAACACACTTGACATTTTTCTGATCCGTCTCCTCGTATGACAACTGATCTTTCTTGCCTTTTACCGTCAGGTGGGGTGTTTTGCATTTGCCAGGGACGCCCACTTAACTTCCCAGGAACGTGTGGCCAACACGAAGTCGGCATTCGAGCTGCAGCGTGGGTAGGCTCATAATGACTTTGTGTACGAGATGAATGGGAAATGTCACACATATAATCATACATAAACACGTAAATGTGCAGTGGATATAAAAGTCTACGCAACCTTGTTCAATTGTTAGGTTTCTCATTTTTTTATATCACAAAAACTGGTGTTTGAACAAGGGTGTGTCGACTTTTTATATCCACAGCAAATATATATGTTTTAAGTATTTCTTTTTTTTTTTTTTTTTAAGCGCAGATCTTGTCCTTGAGAGAGATGGAAAAACTAAACGGAACAAACTGCTCATGTTGTGTCGTCATTCGACCCGTCTACATAAAGTTCAGGCTCTCATATTAGCTTCTTAAACCTTATCCCTCTGAAGCCGTGTAAATCTGGCGCAAGCACATGACAACACAGCCCCCCCACCACCCCCACATTATGTAGGTGTTGTCCTTTTTCCACTGAGGCCCACAAACTGAAAAGAGGATGTCTTTGTAGGGGGGCTGGAACGGATTAATGGCATTTCCATTCATTTCAATGTGGAATGCTGATTTGTGGTTCAACTAATTTTTAGTTTCCAGTGTGGTCCAGGCATTGCCGTATATTTTATCCAGTGGGAAGAATGCCCGTGTTAATCAGTTGCAGACGTTTTAGTCTGCCCTTTTCCCTTTTGTCTAAGGTTTTTTTTTTTTTGAATTTGTTCAACTGCAAGCGATGCTCTCGTTTCGCAGGAAAAATAATTGTGACACTTGCGAGCGGGAGTGTCGGACGTGCACTCGTGTGATCCCACCAGGGGTCCGAGACCCTCGCAGATGGAATGGAGTGCGGCGTGATGAGTGGGAAGTGATGAGTGGAGGGTTGAAGGTGGGGGAATGGGGGACCAAAAAAAAAAAAAAAAAAAGGATATTGAGGCTTTGCTCAATGTCACCCTGGAATTGAACACACTTGATCACTTTCTCCTCTTGTCACCCTGCGATTTTGACCCAGCCTATATTTCATAACCGCCTCGTAAAAATCAAACGCCCGTCACGCAGACAGGTATAGAGCCACCCCCCCGCCCCTTCTCTGCCGATACTGTCAGCTTTATGGATGTTCCGCAGCCTTGCACAGTGACTCATCCGGAATCCGAAGCGGCTATGTAAAGTTCATTGAAACGCGTACGTGGGGAAATTCGTCGCGATTGAGGTTTGCCTCCGAAACCAAAGGAAAGAGAATTATTCATAGGTGAGTGGAACATAGGGAACAACTGCTGAGAAGGTCAGTTCCTCAGTTTGGTTCTGCTCAACAATGACACAGTGTGGAGTACCAAAAAAAAAAAAAAAAGACTACCAGGAACATGTGAAGAAACTGCTACAGTGACAAATAGAGCTTAGTCAATGTACAGCGTTCGGGTCCGAGCCCTGCAGCGAAAAAAACAAACAAAAAGAAAATCTGCAAGTCGTGGGCTTTTTTTTTTTTTTCCCGCAAGTAATCGACGCTTGGCAAAATCTGGTTCTGTCTAATTCCAGTTTTGGAACGCCTCCCTCTTTTGCTGGGCGAAATACCGAATTGTGTTATTTTTGGGGATCGATCAGCAAAGTCAAACAGCCCCGTTACATGGCGGGTGTCAACTGATTACCCGCGGAGGAGGGAAAAAAAAAAGTGACCTTCATGGTTCGACTATGCTTTTTCTTGTTCTGTCTGCTCTTGTGTTTTTTTTTTTTTTTAATCTAAAAAGTTGAATGGAAGTGAACCTGATCAGTCGTGCATGACATTCCGATCAAAAGTTTGATGCTGTCTTCTTGACATGAGTGGGATTTGTTCTTTGCTAAGACTCCAGATAAAGAAAAAAAAATGACCAATGCCAAGATTTAAAAGGAAGAGGATCAATTTGCAAGAGCTGCAGTAAAAAAAAAAAATAATAAAAAAGCATGTTCTCCCCTCATCTCATGAAAAATCCTTCTGCATATTAAAAATAAAAAAATGCAATTGAATTCATCTTCTCGGCAAAACACAGAGCACCGTCTTGCAATTTACCCCACTGAATAAATCATTAACTCCGGCCTAATGCAGATATTTCCATGCCTCTGCAAGCAGCGCAAGTAGGGCGGAGGCATCATTTTTTTTGGAGGGGGGGGGAGATTGTCACGAACCTCTTCATTTTAATTTGGCGCAGGGTCGCCGCAACCCCCCCAAGAGAGGAACACAATATCGATGGCCGCTCTCTGCGTTCCCCTCCGGTTTAATTTGAGGACTTGCGCAAGCTCGAACTCGGCCGCTTCTCCATGACAACAAGGAAGCAGGTGAGCCGTCAGCCCGTCTGCTCAATCTAATGGAATACAACGCAAGAATGACATCACAACATGTCCGGTTGAGCCTCGCTCATTTCGCTGCGATAATATTCTCGGAGTGGATCTGGAATATCGATGCATCCGTACCCAGGGGCAGATTTTCCAGGGACCCCAAATATCTCGTAAAAACATTGATTTGTGAAGATTTTTTTTTTAAATTTGAAGCAATTCAAAATGTTTTCGTTCACATGATTAAAAATATATTCAAATGCTGAGCCTGCCATCATGATTCTTACTTCTGCACGCAATGACCATTCCGTCTTTTTTTACTGTGCATGTGCAGACTTGAGAGAAGAAGAGAGCGCAGGTGTGTTGTGAGGAAAATGAAGTTGAGTTATCCCATTGGACTGGAGAAAAGGTAAGGGGAAAGCAAAGCAAACCCAAAAAAAAAAAAAAGCTTTTAACTCGGAGACACAAATAAAGAATGTGAGAAGCATTCGGAAGCAGTGCGTCGTCAAACATCCTCAACGGAGCGAGTTCAGTCGACTCCCAATCTGTTCGCGTCACCTGAACACGGCTTTGGATCTTCCCCCAGCCTAGCTGACGGATGTCATGGGTTGGGTAGATTCAATGTTGGAGTCGTTCTGATGTAAATTGGCTCAACGCTTTCACGGGATAGTCCTTTCTTGGCCCCTGCGCGGGGACGATAAGCATCAAACAGCAACGTAAATCCGGAGGGAGGCAGAAGAGAAGCAGCGGTGGAAAGCAACCTTCCCCCCTTATTTTTCAATAACAAGCAAACATCACGTCGGCAAATTGTTTTCTTCAATTTGAGTTTTTGGCCGCCTCGGAACGTGGCATGATAACAGCCGCCGCGTGCTTCATTAGGCTTTTTCCGTAACCGACGGTTGCTATGGCAACCATTGGGTCAGTAATGAGTCTGGGGTTTGAGTGAATATTGCCGAGCGGGACTGTGTGTCCAAGAAGACGGAGAATTTGGATGAGATGATTGGGAGACTCTCACTATTAAATTTAACACCCTGCGTGTCGCCTCGTTGGGTGTAAAGTGGAATGCGGGTGAAAGAACCCTCTGCCAAGGACTATTTTTATAATTTTTAACTTATAACAAACAAGGGCACCGGTTTCTAGTATTAGCATATGAAACAGAATGACAACAGCGGCGTGTTGATCCTCGGGGGGCCTTTTGCATCACCCATGCAGCCATAAATATGACCGAGTGAGGTAATGGTCCGCGCCCCTTTTCGGCAGAAGATCCTGGTCGTCACGCGTCCATATTGCAGGCCACCAGACGGAAACGTCGATCAGGTGGTCCGGATTGCGCCGAAGGACACAGTCTGCCAGTTTTAACCCACGGTCCCTTTTCAGCGTCGTGAGTTTCCTTCTCGTTTTAGGAAGGACATTTATAAATAGCATCCGCCGCTCATGTTCGTGTCGTCGCCAAACGCGTTGGTCCCTGTAGCTCATTGTGGATTTAACCCTATGAGGGACAGCGGTGACTTCAGTGGACAGCTTACCGTGTTTATCGGGTTACAGGGCGCATGAATGGGTTCATTAAAGAACTATGAATTGAATCGCTCGAGCATTTTCATGAAGTTAGAGCGTGTTTTGACGAGTTTTTTTCGAAACACGTACTATATGGTCAGGCGAGAGAGGAATGCTTTGTACGCATGAGCAAACAGCTGTCGACCTCAACGCGGTGAATCTTTGAAACATGCAGACGGGGCATTCTGAAAACAGCTGTATTGAACGCGACGTTGCGCAGGAGGCCGGCGGACTGAATCTAGAATTGAAATGACGCGGTCGTCGTTTCCATGAATCAGCGGCAATATTATAAGCCAGTGGAAGGCAGTGGAGTGAGTAATGTGCAAGTACAGGAAACAGTGGGCGTGAAAAAGCAAAAAAATGGAATTTCCTAATTTTGTCATCAAAACTTCTCAAGAAGTTACTTGACTCCAACTTTGGATAAATAACATTTGTGATATCGTTCATAATTATGCTATGCTATAATGATATGATGAGTGGGATGTGAGATAATCCACAGGTGTGCCATCAGCCCGACATTGGAATCCTATTTTCAAAAAAAATCTGCTGCAAACAAAGCATCGAAGTAAAAATTAATAGGCCCTCGGGAGTGATTCCTGGGGAACACCATTGATTAAATGGAAAACGTGACTGCGCTATATACAATGTGCGGCATCAACCGAACATCCGCCTTTTAATTTTCAAAATTAATATGCCATGGCAGTGTGCTCAGGTCCAAGGAAGGATCTCTGTGGAACACCATGAACCTCGATTGCGTGATAAACATCCATATTTGACAGCAAGGCGAAGAAAAAAGAAATTCCAGGAGCATTTTTGCTCATGTTTTGTATACATCAGTCATTTTAGGCCATCACTAATCATCCGGAAGTCACGGGGCAGACCCACGCCTGCAAGAAGACTCGTTTACGCCAACAGGAAGTGGCGGAAATTGGCTCGTGGGCAGTGCTGTAGAGGTTCGAATTAGATCAGAGAAAGCCGACACGCGCACGCCCCGGTATAGGAATACGCACAGAAATAACGAGCAAAGGAAGCACAAGGCCACTAAGAGCCATTTCCTCTCCTGCTGAGTGGGCTAATTGGAAAGTAAAGTCGTTAATCTGCCACCAGGCTCTGTTTGCGCCCTCTATAAACAGTCCACGTGAGTGTGTGTGTGTGTGTGTGTGTGGACCCAAACGTTTTGTATTTCGACAGCAGCTGTCTCAATCAATCAACACCAAGCAGCCATTTGCATTGGGCGAGTGAGCCTGAAGTGTTTGACAGGCGCAGAAGGAGGGTGAGGGTGGAGGAGGTCCAAGAAGGCAGATGTGGTTGAGGAAATAGCCCCGAGGCATCAAAGCACATTTTTTTTTTTTCCCACCGATGCAGTTTTGATACCACATAGATAAGAGTTAACATCCCCGAGGCTATCGCGGGCGCCAGACAGCGGAGATCTGTTTGAAACCGCCTCTTCGAGGAGCCTATTGAGCGATCCATCATCGAGTTACCGTTCTCCGCGCAGCGTTCAGCCGAGGTCTCGCTCCGATCAATATTTCACCGCCGACTGTACCGAAGCGAACGTGACCGCGCGGCGCCGATCGAGGAGTTTTTTTTTGTCCAACGGCATCGCGATCGCTATCTCGTCGGCATTGATTAAGGCTCACCGGGGCAGTTCATTAGGTCGGCCGAGCCTTTTAGTGGAAACATCCACATCAACCGCGATCTTCGGTATGGCGCAATTTTACTTCCTTCGGTGCTGCTGTTTTGGTCCGCAAACGGATTTCAACCCGGGTCAGACGTTTTTTTGGGAGGCGTTAGCCCTCCATAGCAACGAGAAATGCGTCCCTCTCCAAACCCCTGTCGTAAACAATCAAAATGTCTTCTTCATTGAGCCACGTCGAAACAGACGAGAGGATGAAGCGTCCCTCCGACTCGGCGGCGTCATCCCGCTCGCCGTTTGATCGCAGAGGAAGCGTGACGGCCCACGGTTGCTTTATCGCCCTCATTAATTTCTTATCAGACACACGGCTGCAATAAATCCCCTACTTGCCCCCCCACCCCACCAAAGCCCGCCCCCTCCTCCTCTCCACCCTGCAGCTGAATTACAGGGAAGGCAATAACTTAGCAGGATGTGGTTTCAGCTTTACTAGCGTGGCAAATTCTTCACGTTGCCGACGCGGAACCGTTTCTGATTGAATGCAGCCGAAAGTCATTTGTCTGGCTGTCGGGTAGGAGTCGGTCAAGAGCGAGGGTCCGGGCAGGGACCACAGGGGGGTCAGAGGTGTCCGAAGTGGAAGGTCTGCTGTGATGTGTTATGTACTTGTAGCACTCTGGTTAGCAACATTAAATGACTTTCGGGTGTAGGGCAGGGGGTGTCAAATTGATTTTTGGCGCGGGCCTCAATGTCGTCACGGTTTCCCTCGGAGGGCGTGTGAATTTTGTAACACCAAATGTTTAACCACCTCCGAATATTACGTACCTGGTGAGCGACAAATTGATGGATAACTTGTTTGGAAATCAGAAGTCAAGAAGAACGGCTTGTTCGAATATTGCTGTTATGGATTCGATTTGACCATTTGAAATTTGGGTTCGGACTTAAGCAAGCGTCATGGAAGTTCACGTACTTGATTCGCTTTCGCGGGCCACATAAAACGACGTGATGGGCCAGAATCTGGCCCCCGGGCCTCGAGTTTGACACCAGTGTAAAGCCAATCCAAAAACATGAAAGTAGGGTCAAAATGGATTGTGGACTTGGGTCGCCAAGTTTGGAAATGATCATACTTAGTATTGATGATTCACTTCCTGCCTGATTAGTTGACTTGTTTAGTAATTAACTGTCCAACTGTCCGATATTTGTGTATATTTCTCCGGCGGTTGTATATTTTTAGCCCTGTTGTGCCGCGACGTACACTGGGCCGGCGTTCCCCCGCCCTCCCCTTTTCTACGAAGTCAAAGTCGGCATACTGTAAACGCCATTCTCCTCAAACACGGCTTTGTGCGTACTCGCGGCACGCCAACAAAGCCAAACTGGGTCGACGTTGTCGAGTGGACATTGTGAATCGCGTGTCGGGTCGACATCCACGAAGAAAGGGGACGTTTGTCCGCACTTTTTGTCAGTAATTGTGATCGAGTTGTTTTGCTGATTCTTGGATGTATTTTGGGGATTTCGGATTGTATGTCATGAATTTCAAAACTTAGCCAATTGCGTTTGAACTGATGGGGGCGGGGCTTTGGAAAGAGACGCATTCATTTACTCCGCAAGACAGCAAGAAACAAGAGACCTCATTGTGCGTACAGCACAACGTTGATGCAGCGTTTATCCTTGGCGCAACAGCTGCTTCTGCCGCTTGCCGCCTGCCCTCTCTTTTCAATATATTTTTTTTTTCTTTCCACGCTCGCGTCTTGAATAACCAGTAGGTCATCGGGGGTGATGAACAACCGGACGGATTCGCATTCAGGAGCCATCGCGAGGCAATGAAAAGGCAGAGAATGAGACGAGCCCTCCGTTTCCAGCTTACGGTCGGCGCTTCAGCCTCAGTAAATAAACTCCATATCGCCGCTGTTCACCCGCAACGATTTCACGTTGCATTTCCGACAAACCGTCGGGCTCAATGCGGCAAGGTCGTCGCGACGATGGCAGCGCACGGTTGACCGAATGCGCTTTGAGACGTGTGGCCCCGGATCGTGATGGTCTTTTGTGACAGTTTGTAGAACTTGAGGATATAAAAACGAAAAAGGCCAGATTTTTTTGATATATTTAAAAAAAAAATTATATGATTAATATGACGCGTTATTTGTGCAACTCAATTGAGGAAAAAAAAAAAGAAA
This sequence comes from Hippocampus comes, assembly GCF_001891065.2. Lineage (NCBI taxonomy): Eukaryota > Metazoa > Chordata > Actinopteri > Syngnathiformes > Syngnathidae > Hippocampus > Hippocampus comes. Next base: position 941,827 of record NW_017805987.1, read on the forward strand.
TCCAGTCTAAAATCAGCGGGGTGAGGCGCTGCCTCACTTGTGACCCCAAAGAGGAAATGGATGGATAACAAATAGAGTTTTAAAGGTGAATACACGCCAAAAGTGGTCCATTTTATGGTTTAGACAATATTTGTGGTTGGGGGAAAAAAAAAAGTGCTTTGAAAATTTTTGTTGAAATCCTCGTCATGCGTGACGGTGGCAAATCTTTTGACTGCCTGTGGTGAACTTGTCTTGATACTTAGATTAAAAAATGTTGCTTATAACGTCACCCCGACCCTGAATAAATGTTTAATGACGTCGACAGTTCCTGTGCGCCTGACCCCGCCACGCGACATTTGAAACGATTTCAAAATTAACGTTCAACGCGCCGTCGTCGGCCTACTAAAAGAACGCGTCCGCGGTGTATCTTTGGAAGGAGGACGCTCGCATACACAGGGGACGTGTTGCGCGCACGCGCGTATAGTCGCGCGCGTGCCGAACGAGGTAATTAACATTTCCACCGCCATCAGCGGGCGAGAACGCTCGCGGCGAAAACGATCCGCCGGGACCTCCGAGGCTGTAATGACGAAACTAATTCACATTGTCAGGATGGATGAACACGTCTGCAGCCCCCTATCACTATTTTGGATTTCGAGCCGCATCTCGACGGACTCCTTTTTTTTTGTCCTCCCGCTCCTGTCGGCCTCGCTCACCCGATCGATCATCTTCCGTGATGAATGATTTAGAAGGTGACCTCGCCTCAACGTTTCAGCTTTGCGCCCTGACTGTCAGATCATTCTCCTCTCTGGCACCCGTCGCGATGCAGCCATTCGTCTCGGAATGAAGTAAATAGTATCAGAAAGATGTTGGATGGGATCGGGTCAGGTTTTTTTGGTCAATTTTTGAGCACTTATTCAAACCCGCCATACATCCTGACCTGGCCAATGTATCGACCGATCGTCATATTTTTACCGGCGGGTGCGTTTGATTTGTAAGCGCCCGCTACATTTCCCAATCGTGAATTTGTTATGCACAGCAGCGAGGCTCGACGTCACAGTAAACATCCGTTACGATACATTAGCTGCAAGCGGTATGTTTGAGTGGGAGTCTCGGAGGACTGACAGGAGAGCCGCGACGTGATTTAAATGCGGGTTGTCATGCAAGCCTTTTAAATTCCGCTTCTGTCTGTGCTCGTCGGAAATCTCCCCCGTTTTTCCCTCACGCAAGCGTCCAAGAGCGCCGATATAACGCCGCGTGAGTTCCGTAGGTGTCCCCGCCGTGTATTCCTTATTTTTTTTTCATGTCATTCAAGGGTTGTGTTTGCAATTCTTTTTGGTCTGTGCTCCGTGGGGACAAAAATGACAAGGCCGCCAAGATAATTGGATTGATGTTGGAATATATGCGGGTGGGCTTCAGGTCCCTATTTAATTCCTCTGACTGGCTCATTTGGCGACTCAGAAGCAGGACTTTAATTATTTTCACTGCCGACTAATTAGGGATGGAGCGAATGGAAATAAATGCGATATTTCTGACTATTCTTTTTTTTTTCATTTAAAAACAGCCAAGCATGGAAGGCTTTGGCAGGTGATTTAATCATGGTTCATTCTGCGGTGTCTTTGAAAATGTGCGGGTGAGCAAAATGTCTAAATCCATCATAGCCCGAAGACAAGCTTTGACATTGTTAAATTTATTACATGACAGTTAATTGTGTGTATGTGCTTTTGTAGCGTTAAAAAGAAAAAAAGAACTTTGTGGGGGAATATTTGCCCACCCAGGCGGAGTCGATGAGTTGAGAATGACGAATTTAAAGCATTTCCATCGCTGCTACTGCACTCTATACCAGTGGTGTCGAACTCATTTTAGTCGCGGGCCTATTTGGAGTTCCCTCAGAGGGCCGTTATGACAGCGAAACCACAAAAATGATTCCTTTTACACAACACATTAATAGATGACTAGTTCTGAAATCAGTCAATCAAAATGGTTTGTTCCATTTTTGTTCAAGGGAGGGTAATCAAAAGGATTGCAAAATCTCAACGTTATTTAATACGCATGACAATTTGACATTTCGGGACAGATTTTAGCAAGTTGACACACACATGATTTGCTTTCGCGGGCCACATAAAATGACCTGGCGGGCCGGATCTGGCCCCCGGGCCTTGAGTTTGACACACCTTGATTTTTTTTCATTTTATTTTTTCCGTACAAGTATGGAATATCTTCCAAAATAAACGGGACTGCACAAAATTCGTCATGTCACAGGTGTATCGTGATTCGTCGTAAAAGAAAAGAAAATTACGTTTGGAACTATTTTGAAGCCCGAACCACATTGTATGACTTTGACTCGATCCCTGCAAAGTGTCATTCAGTCGCCAGAGAGGAAAACGTGAACACGAGCCAGTCGCAAACATGCCCTCCTACGGTTTCCGCGGCGAGGAAGATAGCGATAAGCGCCCGTGTCGTGTTTGTATACGACCGTCAAAAGCCCGAATAAAAGCCGCCGGGTGAGCCATTCATCGGCGCATGAAGCTCGCTAATAGCTCCGACCCTTCAGTGGGAACCGAGGTCACATTGCCACCCGTGGCCCCCGTTGGTCTCTACCCTGTCCTTTTGTTGATGCATTCCGAGCCGCGAGAGATTTTGCGCCGATCCGATGCGCCTCGGCCGTGACGTCACCGCCCCCTTTGGGAGAGAGAGAGAGAGACGGCTTACGGGAACGCTCGCCCTCAGTGTGCTCTCGTTGCAAACTCGCCTGAAGGTTGTTATGATACATTAGCTTTATTATCACCCCCCCCACCCCCCTCCTCACCAACACCATAAACACTATTGCCTGCCATCGAGTCTAAATTTGATTTAATAGAGCGGTTAAGCGCCACCGCTGTGAGACGCCGTTCAAACAAAGCGGGGAATAAATTTGATGTAATTAAAGCGATCCACTCGTCAAAGTCAGGTAGTGACTTGAGAAGTCTTGCGGCGCTCGTTAGCTTTGTGATTCAGGACTGAGCGGAGTGGATTATTCCTCCGGTAGGTCGATTGATGGATAGATGGCGAAAGAGAGAGAATTTCACGATTTTATTTCACGGCGTTCCGTCTTTAATCGCTTGAATTTTCCACTTCGAGGGAACGAAAACGGAAGCACGCTCTCGGTCCAGCTCACCGATGCCCTGCCGAGGATTAGCTTTTGCCCCGTGCACGCGTCGTCTTTTCGAGCATCGCTTTTTCCCGTCCGTGCGCTGCCATTTTTTTTTTTTTTTTCCCCAGAGATGTGGAAGCATGCGCCGATGCATGAAATTGTCAAATCGCTAATGACATTTCCCATGCATAATGGCGTCCCCTGAAATGGTACTTACACCTGGCTGTGCTTTGATTGAAGAGCGTATCACGTGTGTGTGTGTGTGTGTGTGTGTGTGTGTGTGTGTGTGTGTGTGTGTGTGTGTTTTTTTTTATTTTGGTAGTACAACACGCTTCCACCATTTTTCAATTCCTGAGAGCCAGACTGCCAAATGTACTTAGTGCAGGTGATAAATTTGATTGGATGGATAACCATGTCTCGTTTTTAAACGTCGCCTTTCACGACGCGTCCTTGACTCACCCAC
>NW_017805987.1:945517-954841 GCF_001891065.2 Hippocampus comes
CCCCCCCGCCACTTCGCTATCCGCATGTCTTTCCTTCGTGCTTCTTTTATCACCCCCCAAAAAAAAAATCACACATTCATCTCTTTTCAACGGCAGTTTAGGATCTCGGAAAAGCGAGGGGGCTGGGTGGCTATCCCTGATGACTCTCGGCAAGAGGCGCGGGTACATCCTGGACCGGTCGCGAGTCATGGAAATTTTGACAAACAACGGTTCCCACCTCGGGACGATTTCGAGTGTCAGGGAGAACGTGCAAACTCCCCACCTGAGTCGAGATTCGAAACCCGGAACCTCTTTAGTGTGAGGCAAATGTGCGCTCTTATCATCATAAATAAATAATTAATAAACCCATAAAAATAATAACATAGTGTATTGAATGCATCCATCCATCCATCCATTTTCTACCGCTTATCTGGGTTTCGGGTCGCGGGGGCAGCAGGTTTAGCAGGGAAGCCCAGACTTCCCACTCCCCAGCCACTTCATCTCTTCCTGGGGAGTCCCGAGGCGTTCCCATGCCAGCTGGGAGAATTCATCTCTCCAGTGTGTCCTGGGTCGCCCCCCGGGGCCTCCTGCCAGTGGGACGTCCCCGGAACACCTCACCAGGGAGGCGTTCAGGAGGCATCCTAATTAGATGCCCGAGCCACCTCATCTGGCTCCTCTCGACGTGGAGGAGAAACGGCTCGACTCGGAGCCCCTCCCGGATGACCGAGCTTCTCATCTTATCTCTAAAGTAGAGCCCGGACACCCTGCGGATTTCATATAAAATAATAATAATAATAATAATAAGCTTTTTTTTTCGATAAGATACCTCATTTATTCCAAGGGAAGACCCGCCCCCTAAAGCAAAACTGGCCTTCAAGCATCATTCTTTGTTCGCAGCCCAGTTTTGCCTTGCCATCTGTTTGGCAAAGGGATGACAGTCGCTTCCGCGGCAACAAAAGGAACCTCTGTTGCTCACTGATCATTGGCATTCAATTGCCAATCGGTTTCAGAAACATATGGGCAGCCTCTGCAACGAACAACACATGGGATCAAATTGGTCCAAGAAGAGCCACGAAACCAGATTTTGTATAAGCCGGACCGGCGGTCATATTACGCTGAAAGAGTCAAAGTATCGTTAACTGTGTTGATTTTTATTTATTTATTTATTTTTATACATTGCTCATCGAACGATTTGTACCATGTACACGAACAAAAGCGCTAAAGAGAACAGCAAAGCAGCCTAAAAAGACCGACGGACTATAACAGTTCCATTCAGCGCAATATAATTAACTGCCCGCTATTTCAGACACGGCCTTGGCGTGCGTCCCCGTCCGCGCGCACACAAGCATTTATTTCTCGTTTGTGTATATTACATTGTCCGCACGTGCACTTTTTACTCGTATTCCTCAGGCACGCATGCAAGTGTGGAGAATAGCGACACTGTGCTCAGGAAGGGGTGGGGGGAGGGGGGCGGGGGTCAATCTCGGGCACGCCTCGGGCCTTGTCATCCGGCGCGGTCCGCTTTCAAAGCGGGAGGCTCACTTCACACAAATAATAATTAGGATACCCAGTGGCGGCGCACAAAGAGTTGGACCATCTGGCGTAAATCTTTCCAGGCTTCATTCATTCATTCACACACTCACACACGTCCCCGCTGTGCTGTGTCTGCCTCGGACGTCGACCATGTGGTGAAAATGTGCTTTTTACAGACGCGACGCCGAGTTTGTGAATACAGTCGATGCAATAAATCAAAGGTTTTCGACTTTGTATGACATGTTCGTCTATGTGTGCCCTGCGATTGGCTGGCGACCAGTTCAGGGTGTCCCCACTCCCCCCGCCTACTGCCCGACGACAGCTGGGATAGGCTCCAGCACGCCTCACGACCCTTGTGAGGATAGGCGGATCAGAAAATGGATGGATGGATAGATATCAAACCAAAATGTGTCAAAGTCAAGGCCCGGGGGCCAGATCCGGCCCGCCACATCACTTTACTCGGCCCGCGAAAGCAAATCATGATCACTGCTAAAACCCGTACCGAAATGTTATATCGTCACGCGCAATGAATCACGTTGAAACGTTCTTCGCCTCGTTCCGCTTGTCGCAACAACAAACAAATAATTGACTTGAGTGATTTCAAAAACGAGTAATCCATCCGTTTGTGGTGTACAAGTGATAATACCCCGAGAAAACATTCATTCGGTTTCACGTTCGGAATGGCCCTCCGAGGGAAGACGTAACTCCAAAATGGCCCGCGACAAAAAAAATTCGTTTGACACCCGCTGTATTAAACCATTACACCAGCGGTGCCCATTACGTCGATCGCGATCGACCGGTAGATCGCGGACTGGTGTCTTTGCGCATGTTGTAAGATCTTTTTTTTGTGTTAATGTACACTGCACGGATCGATCGCGGGAGGTTGGTCGATCGAAAAGTCGATCTTCGGTCCAGAATGTTTGGGCGCACCTGCATTACACAATATTTGGATGCGTCAATAGAACGTAGACCGAATGCACCACCGAATGGAGTCAAAAGTCACTTTTGCTTCTTATGGAGAAAAATAGCGACAGCGAGACATTAACCTTTTCATCCACCCTGCAATCTGATAACATGATAAGCTGCCCACTATTGTAACCGCTGTCCCTGAAAGGGTTCATTGCCAACACATCAAGCTTATAGTTGCCCAAAAAGGCCTTGCTCTGAATCTTTCATCCCCGACTGATAGACGCTGCCGATAAAAGTGGATCAATATGACACTGATGGTGTTTTATGATCCCAATAAGATGCCCGCCGCTTGTCTCGCAACTGGCAAAATGCCCAGTCATGGAGTACTGCAGTCTGTACAAGTCAAGCCAACCACTCGTGACAAATGGAGTTTCGGTGTTTCGCACCGGGTAAATTTGCCGCCCCTGCACCCGCTTTCTCTCGCCATTGCTGACCTAAAAACACAGCGCCGCTTCCTTCCCTGCCTGCCACATCTTTCGCATACATCATGAATAATGGATTGCACTTAGATCTTGTCTAATTTCTCTCCGCGCACCTTCAAGTGAATGCATAGTGCTTTTTTTTGTTTTTGTTTTTTTTTTCGTGACGCGCCAACTCGACATTTGACTTCCGTTCGGGGGAGGCGCAAGCACATCGCCCGCCGACTACATTGGACTTAATTTAACCCTTTCAGGGACAGCGGTTACTACAGCGGACAGCTTATCGCGTTATCGGGTTACGGGGTGCGTGAAAGGGTTAAATCTTCATGTATTTGTCTCCTCTCTTTGGCTCGGGTGAGATCTTAGCTCGCTTTACATCCTTCTACTTCGAGGAAGCCATCTGTCAGCCCGATTGTATCAAATCCATTTTCTGTCGTCGGCTGAGCGTGTTCTATTTCCGTCTCGCTGCTAATACACCGGAGCCGCGCAGCAACTCGCTGCTGCTGCAAAAAAAAAAAAACGGTGATATTGCGAGCGACTAGAGTTTTAATGAGAAGGCAAAAATCTGTCCTACACTGTCAGCAGCACGACTATTTCCCCCCATTTGCAGTTGCCAGTGTTCTCAAATCAAATATTCTCTTTGCACGAAAGGGAAAACGTCAAATGTTTCGCCAGCGTCCGACAGTGCGGGGCGAGCGGCGCTTCTTCCATCGAATCTGCATTATCCTGGACGTCTTCAACTGTTGCCGGGGCTTGAAACTTCATTGCGTAGAGGTCAAACACGTCAATACGTGCAGCCCTTTTGCTGTCAGAGCCTCTACAGCAGTTTCTCCGGCAGCGGAATTGAAAGAGCCCGGGCTCTGGTGGGCATACACGATGAGCAACTTCTTTCCTGCGACGGCAAAAAAATAAAATAAAATAAAATAAAATAGAAAAATGAACTAAATTAATTTTTTAAAATTAATTAAGAAATAATGAATAATAATTAATAATTAACTAAATTAATTAAAAATATAAATTCATTAAAAATTAACCCTTTCGGGCACAGCGGCCACCACAGTGGACAGTTTATCAGGTGCACTTTAAGTGAGGAGGTGACAAGGACAACAGTTAAGTAAAATTAAAATAAAACTAAAGTAAAACTATCCAAGGAAACTTGCCTTTTTTGCCACCTTAATCAGAAATCGAGAAGGGGAGGCCGCTGTCAGAACTCTGATTGGAAGAAACATATGTGTAGGCGGAATGCGCACGCAGCTACTTTGACACATTTTCTCATTTTATTTCTAAGATGATGGAGAGTTTTGACATTTATCTAGTTTTTTTTTTCTGCAATGATGGAAAGGTTTGACATTTTCAAGGTTTTCAATTTTATTTCCATCTGGGTGGACAGCTCGGACATCCCCCCCCCCACCCCCCACCTCCGTTTGATTTCTGTGTAGCTCTTACTTTTGAGGACTTCAACTAATTTTCTTTGAGTTGCTCATATGATTCAACACTGGGTCGATATGTGCCTTTAAATAACTTGTGTTGCCAATCGGCACCATTCAAAATGAACTTGCCTTGACTGAATATTAATGGGCCGAAACGTAAACGCTGTTTATCGGTAAAAAAAAAAAAAAAAAAAAAATTCATTCCTCATGGCAAGTCAGTAAACTTTGCTGCCATGTTCTGACCACACGCAATGCCGAAAACTCACATCCACTCACTTTAGCGTCTGGTTTATGTTTCAAATTGGATCGCCATCAGACCGTTTAAAATGACGCAAAATGGCTGCTGCAATCCAGCAAAATGGCAGACTTCCTGTGTTTTGTCTCTGGTCCTTGAGACTTCTTTCGAGTTCTATTTATTAGACGCGCTTAGCAAATTTCACGTCGCGAAATAAGGGTGAGCCGTATTTGCACTGCAAGGCCTGTTAAAAAAACATTTTTTTTAATCCTCTGGGGAAGTAACATAGCAAGTACAAATCCCACATAATGTCAATAATTCCACTTCACTACATCCATTCATTTGTCAGCACCGCCAGCGTGAGCCGAGCGCCCGTCAAAACATTCTGACAACGTAATGGAAAGACCCCAGGATGTTAACACGCACTGCGATAATTCGAACCTAAACTAGCGGGCAGTTAGCAGACCGTCAGGCGACGTAACAAGCCTTTACCTTCTCTATTCGATGCTTCGGCAAATGAACCTGCGTTGTCTGGGGGACGCAGAATTTGGATATTTCAACCACGCACTTGGGTGTCAGTAATATCCCGTCACCCAAAATGCATTTGTCAGCAATGCTGTTATGCCCGCCACTTGGGTAATTTGTTTGGCGGGATGAGTGGCAGGGTGTGGACGCTTGCGTTTGAGCAATCTAATGTGGCCTCAACCCGCGAGGACCAAATATGGAAATGAGGAGCGAGAGTCCGTGTGTGCGGCTAATGAAATGCAGTTAGAAAGTAATAGGGCATACGTTGAATTTCAATGAGCTAACGCAAATGGATAAAAGTGGTTCTGTTCTGTGTACCGGGTCTCTGTGACCAAAATGGAAACCAAAATAAGTCATTAAAAAAAAAAATAAAAATCTACAATTAATATGACTCTGAGGCTCATCCCAATTCTGCTAATCAGTGCATGGCATCATTTCATGACCTTTTACCAGACTTCAATTGGCAGCAACGCCTCCGACTAAATCAGTTCTCAACGCCGAGCTAGCGACACATGCCATTTGTTAAGATATAAAGATGTTTTTAACCCTTTTCGTGCACCCTGGAACCTGATACCACGATAAGCCGTCCACTGTAGTAAACACTGTCCCTCAAAGGGTTAATTGTTTCCAATGTGGGGAATTCTTGTTACTTGACAGTCTGCAATTTCCAGCACCACACCAGAGGGCAAAAATATCTCCTGTTGCATCTCTTATATCATCGATATAAAGTTCCCCGAAATACACTGAACCAAAAAACATAAACGTAACACTTGCGACACATTTACGCATTACTTCAACTTTATCCTTTCCTCGTGCATTTACTGTATTGGCCCAAATAGAAGACGGCCCTGATTATAAGACGACCCCCTCTTTTTCAAGACTCAAGTTTGAAAAAAGACTTTTTGAACACCACATTAATTTTTATACAGAAAATAATGACAGCACATCTGACACAAATGATTGTAACGATATATTTGAGAGAAAAAGCATCTTATTTTGCCTCATTCAAATCTTAATATCTGAACATTTAAATATGTAAACTAAAGTGCAATCACATTCGTAAATGAATGGCTTCTGGTTGATAAAATGTAAATGACATCATAACTACTCCTCGGCTGCCGGTTAACCTGGCCGATCTTCGATCCACTTTTCTCCAGATTGTCGCTACGTTTTTCCATTTTCTGTTATCTCTTCTATTATTTTCTTCTCTTTTCTTTCTTATCGCTATTTTTTATTTTTCTTCTTCGTGCTACCGCTATTTTTATTTTTATTCTTCTTGATAGGGGTTCACTTTGCCCTGGGGAGTCAAGTTCAGCATTCGCGTCAATGATATTTGGCGCCATCTAGCATCGTTAATGGGTATAATGTCGAGACCCCGAATCTAAGACGTCTTATTTCAACGCAAAAAACACCGTCTTATATACGGGCCAACACGGTATTCATGCGATCTGTTTGCCATCCGCACTTGGCACAACTTTAACGACTCAGCCGCGGACTTCCTGCGACGGGAGTGTTTACGTGCCAATCTCTTGTACAAATGCACGCATGTATTATTCACCGCTCTGGTCCGAGACGTGGCTCGAGAGCACCCTGTCCATTTCCAGTCCGGTTTCTTGAAAGCGCGAGTTGCCAGAAGGCAGCGTTTGATCCGTGCCGCTCCCTCCTGGAGGGCCAACCCAAAGACCAAACAGACTAACCCGACATCCAATCAAGCAAGTTACATATCCGCCGCTGTTTGTTTATTCACTTTAACTAATGACGTGGGAGGCGGGGGGGCGCGGTGGTGCTTTCCCACTTCTTTGCTCTCACACGGCATTTGGCTGAGACTTCAGAGAGCGAGACTCACATTTTCAAAGAAACACATTATTCCCCGCCGTTTCCTCAAAGAGAATAAAAAACGAGTTCCTCTCCATCTCGCATCGGTTGAAAACCTCTTGGTTAGCGCAGCGTCTCATCCCACCGCATCTTATCCATACGCGACGGCTCCGCCGTTGGTCTGCTTTTTTTAAATTGTGTCCGTAGGCTTTTCAGGTTGAGTCCCCACTTAACTCATTCAGTACCAGCCAATTCCTGGACCAAGTCTGAAAAGACGTTTAAAAACGTCTTTGGGAGTGAATGAGTTTTAAGAGGAAAACTTGTTTTGATTGCGAGGATACCAGACGGCTTTGTTAATTGAAAAGGTCATGTCGGGGACATCCTCGGTCTCCACTAAATTCCCCTTTGAGGGACAGCGGTCACTACAGTGGACAGCTTATCATGTTATCAGGTTACACGGTGCATGAAAGGGTTAAAAAAAATCAATGCAGGACCTATGAACTGATGGTCGACCCAAATTAGAAATCCATCCGTCCATTTTATAGAGCGATTGTCCTTATTTTGCTCATGGGTCAGATGGAGCCGATTTGCCTCTGTCGGTTCTTGTTTTGTCTATTGTGTGAGTACCATAGCCACATTCCATCCTCAAATACTTTTTGTTGAACAATTTGCTTTCCGTACCCATCTCGAAACTCAGCTGGTGTTTTTTCCTTTCCTTTTTTTTTTCCTTTTTTTTTTAATGTTTGCCCTTCTCAGCTCCACTCCACTGTGACCCTCCATCTAATCTGAGGCGCTTCCATAAAGCTCACGGCTGCCGTACATGCGGTTGCCATGGAAATAGCAACACTCACAAGGTTCCAGAAAAAAAACAAAAAACGTTTGTTTTAAAAAAAAAAAAAATAGCTTCAAAGAATGACAAAACACGCGTGGGTGTCCGGTCTGAATGTTCCATCTTTTTTTTTTTTTTTTTTTTTTGCCCTCCCGTCAAGCATTCAGTGGGGGTTTATTTTGTAAAGCGCACAGACTGTTTGGCTTGAGAACAAGGTTTTGCACTACTTCCCTTGGTCTTTTATTACCTTTGACGACTGTCACATTATTATTCCAACACGTTCCCGACGATTCTCTCCTGCAATTCTTTTTTATCTATGACTGAAGCGTCGACGCTCAGCCGTTTGTCCGCGCCTGTCAGTAACTCTTTTTGTCTTCTTCAGTGTATAAAACAAAAGGGGGGCAGGCGTGGTGGCGAGGGGGGGGGGGACAATTTGCCTTTGTTTGACAGCTTTGCATGTGTCTTGCCATCCCCATTATGACAGAGGAAGACTTTGACAAGCCTGTTGAGGGGAGAAACAAAGCAAGCAATTATGCAGTCTGAGTTCATTTCGACGTTTAAAGGCTTGTTAACTGCGGACGATGTGGCTGTCTTTGATACGTCGTGTATTTCTAACAGCAGTATCGACTCGGTCTGGACAGAAAGCAACCGCTTGACCGGAGTCTGTACAGTGGAATGACTCACATTTGTCGCGGGTCCAACTGCGGTCCTGACAACGACCTTGATGTACCGTATTTTCCGCACTATAAGGCGCTTCGGATTTTAAGGCGCACCTAAAATGAATGGCTCTATTTTAAAACTGTTTTCGTATCTAGGGCGTGCCGCGTTATAAGGCGCATAGAATAGAAGCGACAATAGTGGCTGCGGGTGCGCTATGCATCCACTAGATGGAGCTACGCCAAAGGGGATACAATACAATACCCTACACAAACATATCAATACAAATGGCATAACAAAACAAGAAATGAAAGGCAAAAGTTATGAAGACAATTTGATTCAACAAAAAGGCACACAAACCGATGCTTTAGGGTGCGGAAAACACTCGACGAGAAACGTTTGAAGTCACACCTCGCAGTGTAAAAAGAGCACGTTAAAGAACCCGTAAAGTCGATTCAGAGATTTGTTTTCGAAGATTGAGAAATATGGAGGACTCGCTTGATTTGTGTAGACAGCCTTCTCCGCGGTGCGTCAAATTTACAACACACATTGGTGTGTTTTGACGTCGTCAGGCAAGTCGCGCGTCGACGGACGACCACGTTGCGCAGCTGCATTTGAGGCAGCAGAAATGAAACTCCTCTACAACGAAATCATGTTTGCAGCAAGAAATTTTTCACAACAGGGGTTTTTTTTTTCACTGTAGCAAATTTGATTTCAGATCACAAATACTTCCTGGACTACTGCGCATGTGTAAACCAGTGTGGTGGTTGCTGTTGCCGTTTCCGAACGAAGCAGTAGAGGTCGCTGTTGGATTAGACTTCGTTGTAGTGAATCTCGTCGCGAGGCAAGCGCAGAGAAAAAGATTTCGTATAAGGCAAAAGGGAGGGGGGGGGGGTGTCATATGGGGGGCAAGAAAGGGGGGATAGTGTTAAT
>NW_017805987.1:959947-963081 GCF_001891065.2 Hippocampus comes
GCGGAGTATAAGGCGCACCTTCAATGAATGGCTTATTTTAAAACAGTTTTCATATTTAAGGCGCACCACATTATAACGCACCATAGAATAGAAGCGACAATAGTGGCTGCGGGTGCGCCATGCATCCACTAGATGGTGCTATGCTAAAGTAAATAAAACACAATACAATAAAGCTACACAAACTTTAAAACTGTTTTCGTATCTAGGGCGTGCCGCGTTATAAGGCGCATAGAATAGAAGCGACAATAGTGGCTGCGGTTGCGCTATGCATCCACTAGATGGTGCTATGCTAAAGTAAATACAACACAATACAATACAGCTACACAAACATATCAATACAAATGGCATAACAAAACAAGAAATGAAAGGCAAAAGTTATGAAGACAATTTGATTCAACAAAAAGGCACACAAACCGATGCTTTAGGGTGCGGAAAACACTCGACGAGAAACGTTTGAAGTCACACCTCGCAGTGTAAAAAGAGCACGTTAAAGAACCCGTAAAGTCGATTCAGAGATTTGTTTTCGAAGATTGAGAAATATGGAGGACTCGCTTGATTTGTGTAGACAGCCTTCTCCGCGGTGAATCACTCTTCAAAAAAAAAAAAAAAAAGAGCACCAATAAACAGCGTTTTCAAGGCCACTCTTTATTTTCGCTGTCACACTCCCAACTCCTCCCGCCCCCTGCGTCCCCGGGGGTTGCGCGCCGCTAACGTTCCGTGACAGCCCTCCATCAAACTTCCACGCGGATCTCATTAAAGTCAGCCAGCGTTGAGTGGTTTATACCGACCGGCCCTCTCTGAGCCTCGCCATCCCCATACCTGCTAAACTTTCCTGAGGGCGTTGCTATGGAAACTGTTTGATAGGAGATAGTTTTGGAGTCTAAGCCCCCCCCCAACACCTCTCCAGCATCACTCAATCCCAGGAGAGGGAGCCATGGGGGCAAACGTGGGCGCAAACTCTGCGTGTGTTCGTCTTTCCTCTTTCACGCAATCTGAGGTGTGAAGGGACTTGGGGAACGGAGATTGCCCAATGGCTGCCAATCGCTCCCCGTCTTTCGAGCTGCGGCTTTCTTTGGGAAAATGTTGGAGAACCGGCCAGGTTGTCATATGGGGGGCAGGAAAGTGGGAATAGTGTTAATGCGTGAAGATTTTTTCACACTAAGGGGTATTTTCGCCCATGTAGGTTTCGTTGTAGAGGAGTTTCACTGTATGTTGCGTTTTGCCACCGACGTCCCTGCTGGCTGTCTTCTTTTACGACGAGCTGTAAAATGCAGATGGGACAGTCTTGAACCCGACAGCGGCATTATATTCAAGCTTTTGGCCCGCGAATGCATTTTCGTGCCCCCCGCCCCCTTCCTCCCTCAGCGATGGCCATCAGCAGGCGAAGACAAGGCTCGATGAGCACGCAAGTGTTTCGAAATGGTGTAATTGCTTCCTGGCTTCAACTCGTGCACTGCAAACAAATTTGCTCCGCCGAGGATAGCCTTTGCGACTAAATGGACTGAGAAACATCCACGTGTGTCCGCTGTATTTACACAGACGAGCACCTTGGCAATGAGTTAAGTGTCTAAGAGCTCGTCGGGTTGTGGATGTGAGGGGAAAAAAAAAAAAAAAAGACTCCCGCAACTATTTATGGAGTGGATTTTTGGGGGGTAAAGCTTAGCATTGTTATGCAAGCGCGCACTCCTGCGTTTCATTTATTTTTTCTTTTTTTAATGAACACCGCATCAGAACGCAGCGCGCATTTCAACCCGGGGCCGCATCGCCCCTCGCCGCTGCCTCCTGTCATCGGGGCGCAAGAATGATGCAACTCGTGCAATTTTATGATCCGCCGAATGCAATTACTGGACCTGACAGGAGTTTGGGACGTCTTTTTTTTTTTTTTTTTGTCTACGGTGTATTAAGCGTGCACATTCAAGAGATAATATATACATGCTCTGTCAGCGGGACTACGTGTGTCGGAGAGTGCTGATGCATGTACTGGGTGCTTAGGAGTCGGGCAGATATTTGCACGGAAATGTATTCGGCGCATGAACAAATGCATTTTGCATGTGGTTGCACATCTTGGATCGTTTTCATTAGTGACTCCGACAATGTTTCGCTTCGGCAGAAAATGATTGGAACATGCCCTGCGATGGGAGATAGTTTGTCATCCGCATTGTGCAGAGACTTGAGGTGATAAACCCCCAAATTGACTTTGTTTACAATCCACAATGTTCCCAGAATGTCCCTATGAATGTCCAGTTACATTTTCCTCTACAGTGGTTACCTCTACTTACGAAATTAATTGTTTCTGGAAGAAATGTCTTCACGAGAAAATGTAAGTCGAGACACGTTTTCCATGTAAATGCCCTAATCCGTTCCAAGCTCTCCCAAAATTCAGACCTAAATCTTTTATGAAGCATAAGAATGCGTCAACCTATGGAACAAATACATGTTACAATTAGATGAGTGCACAATAAATGAGAGTTGTACGTAATGTAAGGAATAAGGGAAAAAAATGATGGTCATTTCACTTTTAACTGAATCCTCAGAGCTTTTTTTTTTCCCGTTGTTCTCTCTCAAAAGTGGTTTTTACTTGGCGTTTTGTAAACAACCGATCCAAGGACGTTTGCTTTTGTCGGCTTTTAACAATCCTGCGAAAAAGTCCAAGCCAAACATCGGCATAGTGAGCGATCGCCCGACTGGTGAGCACTTTTTCTGGGTGATTTACATTTACGTAAAACAATCCGAACGCCTCATGGCCCGAGGGCCAAATGACGAGGACGCTGCATAGACACATACGGTAGAAGTCCCTCTTAGCCAATGGGATTCCAGGATGATGCTCGGGAATAGCCAATGGCAGACCAGCTATGAGTATGTTGCGTTCAGGGAACTCAGAGCTGCGAGTCGCGGGCCAGACTGTATTTTTACCTTTCGTATCTTGAAATTAGAGGTACCACTGCATTAGTCCCCCTGATTAGCTCCTGCGTCGTTGTCTCCGCATCGTGCATTTGCCTGTCATGACGTTTCCGTCGCGCCCCCGTTTCCGCATCGCTGAATAATGGATGACAAACTGGAGCCGGCTTGAAAATCACTCTTCAAAAAAAAAAAAAAAAAAAAAGCACACAAAAAAAACGTTTTCAAACACCACT
>NW_017805987.1:963303-965898 GCF_001891065.2 Hippocampus comes
CCCCCCCCCAACACCTCTCCAGCATCACTCAATCCCAGGAGAGGGAGCCATGGGGGCAAACGTGGGCGCAAACTCTGCGTGTGTTCGTCTTTCCTCTTTCACGCAATCTGAGGTGTGAAGGGACTTGGGGAACGGAGATTGCCCAATGGCTGCCAATCGCTCCCCGTCTTTCGAGCTGCGGCTTTCTTTGGGAAAATGTTGGAGAACCGGCCAGGATGAGCCACGCTGACGCTGTCGTCGGCGTGGAATTTTACAATCGGCAAAACGCAGACGTACTTCTGCTTTTTACTTTTCTTGCGTATGATGTGGTATGCTTTGGATCGCACGCTGTTTCCCTTTGCGCCCCCCATAGTTTTCATCTTCCTGTCCATGATGTGGTATGCTTTGGATTCAGAGCTTCACCTCCGTACATTTCGGAATTCTGGGCTTTGAATATTCAACTCGTTCTTCATTTCTGGGACACGGGCACGTATTTTTCAAAACACATTATTCTCTTTCCAGAAGATAGTGAGCACCTCGCTTTGCCTTTTCTCTCCCAGCAGTATGACACGTCATATTTCAAGCTTTGTCTCGGAGCTGCATCCTGAGTCAGAATGTCGCCACTTTGGTCCTAAAGATATACCGGAAGACACAACGACTTGTCATATATATATATATATACATATATATATATGTATTTCCCTGTGTGTACTGATTTTGCACATGACATTGTTGTGCCGCAGTCCATTATGTCGGACAGATGGCGGTGTTTTCTGCTCGACTAGATTGATCTGTCTTCTAAATGCATGACTGTAACAAATGCTAGCGCGGGTTACCTCTACTTACGAAATTAATTGTTTCTGGAAGAAATGTCTTCACGAGAAAATGTAAGTCGAGACACGTTTTCCATGTAAATGCCCTAATCCGTTCCAAGCTCTCCCAAAATTCAGACCTAAATCTTTTATGAAGCATAAGAATGCGTCAACCTATGGAACAAATACATGTTACAATTAGATGAGTGCACAATAAATGAGAGTTGTACGTAATGTAAGGAATAAGGGAAAAAAATGATGGTCATTTCACTTTTAACTGAATCCTCAGAGCTTTTTTTTTTCCCGTTGTTCTCTCTCAAAAGTGGTTTTTACTTGGCGTTTTGTAAACAACCGATCCAAGGACGTTTGCTTTTGTCGGCTTTTAACAATCCTGCGAAAAAGTCCAAGCCAAACATCGGCATAGTGAGCGATCGCCCGACTGGTGAGCACTTTTTCTGGGTGATTTACATTTACGTAAAACAATCCGAACGCCTCATGGCCCGAGGGCCAAATGACGAGGACGCTGCATAGACACATACGGTAGAAGTCCCTCTTAGCCAATGGGATTCCAGGATGATGCTCGGGAATAGCCAATGGCAGACCAGCTATGAGTATGTTGCGTTCAGGGAACTCAGAGCTGCGAGTCGCGGGCCAGACTGTATTTTTACCTTTCGTATCTTGAAATTAGAGGTACCACTGCATTAGTCCCCCTGATTAGCTCCTGCGTCGTTGTCTCCGCATCGTGCATTTGCCTGTCATGACGTTTCCGTCGCGCCCCCGTTTCCGCATCGCTGAATAATGGATGACAAACTGGAGCCGGCTTGAAAATCACTCTTCAAAAAAAAAAAAAAAAAGAGCACCAATAAACAGCGTTTTCAAGGCCACTCTTTATTTTCGCTGTCACACTCCCAACTCCTCCCGCCCCCTGCGTCCCCGGGGGTTGCGCGCCGCTAACGTTCCGTGACAGCCCTCCATCAAACTTCCACGCGGATCTCATTAAAGTCAGCCAGCGTTGAGTGGTTTATACCGACCGGCCCTCTCTGAGCCTCGCCATCCCCATACCTGCTAAACTTTCCTGAGGGCGTTGCTATGGAAACTGTTTGATAGGAGATAGTTTTGGAGTCTAAGCCCCCCCCCAACACCTCTCCAGCATCACTCAATCCCAGGAGAGGGAGCCATGGGGGCAAACGTGGGCGCAAACTCTGCGTGTGTTCGTCTTTCCTCTTTCACGCAATCTGAGGTGTGAAGGGACTTGGGGAACGGAGATTGCCCAATGGCTGCCAATCGCTCCCCGTCTTTCGAGCTGCGGCTTTCTTTGGGAAAATGTTGGAGAACCGGCCAGGATGAGCCACGCTGACGCTGTCGTCGGCGTGGAATTTTACAATCGGCAAAACGCAGACGTACTTCTGCTTTTTACTTTTCTTGCGTATGATGTGGTATGCTTTGGATCGCACGCTGTTTCCCTTTGCGCCCCCCATAGTTTTCATCTTCCTGTCCATGATGTGGTATGCTTTGGATTCAGAGCTTCACCTCCGTACATTTCGGAATTCTGGGCTTTGAATATTCAACTCGTTCTTCATTTCTGGGACACGGGCACGTATTTTTCAAAACACATTATTCTCTTTCCAGAAGATAGTGAGCACCTCGCTTTGCCTTTTCTCTCCCAGCAGTATGACACGTCATATTTCAAGCTTTGTCTCGGAGCTGCATCCTGAGTCAGAATGTCGCCACTTTGGTCCTAAAGATATACCGGAAGACACAACGACTTGTCATATATATATATATATACATATATATATATGTA
>NW_017805987.1:966319-970718 GCF_001891065.2 Hippocampus comes
CATAAATGAACATTAATTTGATCATACAACTCATTCCTATGAAGAAATATTCAAACCCCTGTGTGTACTGATTTTGCACATGACATTGTTGTGCCGCAGTCCATTATGTCGGACAGATGGCGGTGTTTTCTGCTCGACTAGATTGATCTGTCTTCTAAATGCATGACTGTAACAAATGCTAGCGCGCGGGGGCGGGGGGTGGCGAGGGGGCGGGGTTGACATTGTTGCGTTCTCATCCGATATTTCCCACCAGTATAACGTCTCGGCTCCCGGCGATGCGCGACGGCACTGCGAACGTATCGAATGACAACATAATGGCGCGGCGGGGGAGATCTTGGAAGAAGAGCGCGGGTGACTTTTTAACCGCCATGGCAATCCTTGACTCCGGATCACGTATCCGCGAAAACGTTTTGTGTGAATGAAACTTCCATCGGTGGGTTCAGGGTGAGCTGTAACACGAGGAGCGGAGAAAGGGACCGGGTTTACAGTCATCGACGCGGTTGGCTGAGCGTCACTTGAAGGCAAGATCGGGTCGCTGGGGTGTGAGCAGGATATACATATGGTTGGTTAGTCCCCCCCCCCGACCCCCCTGAGGGGAGTCCTCCTCTTTCTGCCGAGAGACGCCTATGAGGCGCACCTTCAATGAATGGCCTATTTTGTCTTTTTTTTCATACATTGGGCATTATACGACGCAATCTACAATGCATCCACTAGATGGAGCTACGCTCGAGCAAACGCCAACAGAACGATCAGACGTCAGTCAAACGTATTTAATAAAGCAGCGACACAGTTCAATTAACATTCAGTACCAGCCAATGTGTATATGTGGAGCATTCCGCAGTTCCAAACTAGAAGCTGCGTCATGTTTGCTTAGTCGTGTCTTAGTTAGCGGCGACTAGCGTCAGGGATGAGTTTGAATTCACTTTGACGTCACACACCCTCGGGACATCACAACGCTCGGGACAATGGCGAGGGGCTCCGTTGTGCTGCTTAGTTTTCGGCGACGCGAAGCAAGGGCAGTGTAATATGTTGTGATAGACGCTCGAGGCTGAAGAACCTCCCAAAAAGGCTCGCGTGCACCGCAGCACATTTGGAACTAAGAGGCGCTCTGATGTCAGATATGTTGACTCACCCGTAGCTTAGCATGACAATGATAAACTGCTCCAGAAAAAAAAAGAATAAATCATGAGCTCTCATCGATGTAAAAATGAGCGTATACTGACTGACAACATAATTCCCAAATTGCACAAATCATGTCATTTCAGGCTTTTTTTTTTTGCAGAAATTTGAATATGGTCAAAATTCGAAAGACGCCTTTTTCTTTTTTTTTTTTTCCTCCAGAGCTGTTTCGTGTAATGGAGATCGATCATTTTTGCGATTGTAATCGTCGCTGTTGCTTCATAAGAAAAAAAAAAAACAGCAAAAAAGAATGCATCCATCTTACCCCTTCGTGACAATTTGAGTCGGGAACTGAGAAGGCCTTGAACTTCTCCATCAAGTTCATCCGTCACTTTCATTCAAATGCACTTTAAAAAAAAAGCCTTCGAGGTGAAAACTGCTTCTATAAGTGCACAGCGTTATTCTTGCTCTGCGGGATCAATGCGTGGGGCATCGTGGGGTTAATTTATTGGGCTCTTCTTGAGCCTCGGGGCACCTCATCCTGATAACCGAGCAGTGATAAAAAAAATTTTTAAAAAGTGCACCTGCCTGACCTTAAACGTTACCAGGCCCCCCGCAGGCCGCCACGTTTATGGACCTTGAAATAAGGTTAGTTTATTAGGCCGTCTCCTCTTTATATGCGATAATCAGCGAGTCCTCAAAGCAGCTGCGAAATTTCAATACGTGATCTTTGGAGTCGTAAACGGAAGCTTCGCATCCCGCGGCTGCGATCGGCCGTCCGTCTGCCCAGGAGTGATGTCGGAAACCACCGATTTTCTTATCCTTACTCCTAAATGTACCGGCGTCATATTATTTCCTTTAGTAAACACAAAGTCAAAAGTTATTTCAGTGTTTAATGACAAAGCATGCTCACATAATTTTTTTTTTTGTGATCTCAATAACATTTTCATTGCACGCAGTGGAAAATAAGAGCGTAATCAAATTCTTTATGATTATGTTTTTGGTTTTTTTAAAAATTGCTAAAAGCTAAAAAGAAAAAAAAATGATTGACAGGCCCTTTAATGTGCTAATTGGTGAAAAATTATATTAGTTTCCTACTTGTGATTGCTATTATCGCAAAATGATGGAAAATTACATTTCCATGGGGTTCTAATATTGGGAATTTAGGAAATATTCCAAAGCGCAAACTTTTCATGGGAATTGACTGGAAATTGAGAGGGATGCTGTACAATAGTATCACATTTCAGCATGAAAATAAATATTTTGTGTGGAACAACAATTACACTTTCCCCAACTACCGTATTTTCCGGATTACAAATCACAGTTTTGTTTTTCATAGTTTGGCTCTGGTTGTGATTTATACTCTGGAGCGCTTTATGTGTGAAATTATTAACACGTTATTATGTCATTTGACATGTTATTTTCACATTAAACCGCAAGAGGGCGCTCTAGGCCCGTGTTTATAAGTAACGTAGAAAAGGACGCGCCGCATCTTCTACCTGCGGAGTTGGCGGAGTCGTTTCAAAGTGACACAGAGGATGAAGACTTCATCGGATTTAGTGATTTGGAGGTTTGGTTTGCTAAACTTGTTAGCATGCTCTAGTTATCGGAATAACGCTTAATATGTTACGTGAACATACACAGGCACGTTCTCAGTTCGTTGTTTATGCGGCATGTCATGTTTGCATATCGTCCGCTTATTTGGTTTTGATTTTAAATTGCCTTTCAAGATGACATGTCTGTTCTTGGTTTTGGATTTTATCACAAAAATTGCCCCCAACTTCTACTCCGGAGCAATTTATAATCCGGAAAATACGGTATATTCATGTTCCCTATTCAGCCAAGCTTCAGTTTTGTAAATTTTTGGTTTATCCAATTTATTCCCATCGAAAGTTTCTCACTCTGAAACTTTCCAACCTTTCGCAACCCTAGTAGACACCCAGATGGTCCCAGAAATCACACACATGGCTCCTGGGCCCCACTTCGGCATGTGAGCGCACCGTCAGGTTCATGACCAGCCATCCGCTGGTGTCAGAATAGCGAGGCCACACGGGCAGACGTTGCTCCCGGCAGAAGGTCGTCTGACGGACCCGTGAGGACGGGTCGCCCGTGTGGGCGAAGGCGCCCCAGTAACACAGCATCCGATTGGACAGCAGCTTCTCGGCCGGCGTCATGGTGAAGTTGGCCACCGTGCCCGAGTTGAAGACGAACGGCAACTCGGCGCCATGGCAGACGTGCCGGTAGCAGAAGGTCAGACCGGACCAGACGCTGGTGTCCGATGTCACGTGGTCAAATACGTACAACCACACTCTGCTTCCTGCTTTTGTGCCAGCACGCGACGACCTCCGCGTTGGGCACAGGAAGGCGTAGTCTGTCAAGATCTGAAGGGAGGAGAAGATGACTTCAACTACTTCGGAACTTTCATTTTGTATTTGCTAGACTTCGCACCGGTATCATTGGATGTTTGCGCTGTTGTGGGATTAGAAGTAGTATTTTCCTGGCCATTCCTTACGGCATCCCTAATTTGCATCGGAGGTGCACTACGCCTGAGTATGCCGTGCTTGATATTGCGTAAACAGAAATAGGAGTCTGCTGGGGTCCATGCCAGGACATTGGCAGGTAAACTGCAAGATCTCCACTTGCGGATGCATGTGATGAGGGCAATTGGAGAGCCCCTTGCACCTCCAATCGTGTGTCTGATTGACCTTTCAGACTCCGCGTAACATTCAGAATCTTTCATCACAACTCTGATGTCACTATTTTTTTTTCATTTCAGCATCCCAGCGTGAAAGAGCAAAACGCTTGTAGCTTCCCTTAATTTGTGAGTCATCCTCTCAGGCCCGCTGTGTCTTTTTCGACAAAACCCAAATGATTACAGCTGCACTTAAACAATAAACGGAGGCGGTGCAGTCGGAACTATTTTTATGCTACCTAACAGAACCGGAACGCGTACCCACACGGCCGCGCGCCGAGATTCACAGACCTACGGAACCACCTACTATATTTGGTGATGAAGTTATCTAACCTCAAAGGTCACGTTTCTGTCAATATATGTGCACAGTATTTTTCTCCGCATCTGCGCTTGCTTTGTAAAATGTGTCCGACGTGCACTTATGTGTGTGTGTGTGCATGAGTGAGCGTGTCCTCCAGCTGTGGCCCCAACAGCCGGTGAATACTAAACGCGCGCAAGCGCATGACCTCTTGACCTCCCCATCCTCCCCGAAGTGCACACCTTGAACTTTCATCGACATCACAAAGGGAGGGGGGGGGAGTGTGTGTG
>NW_017805987.1:970778-983316 GCF_001891065.2 Hippocampus comes
AGGCTTTCCAAACTGCAATCTACTTTTTATTGTCAAGCAGAGAAAAGGGATTTATATTCCGATCACCGGGATGTCGTTGCGACTCTCAGTCAGGCATTTTATGGATTCGGGGTGAGTGTCTTTTATTTACTTTTTGCTTCAGGGCGAGGAGGCTAGGGACGAGATACAAGGCCATTTATAACTATATGTGAAATACGTGCCAAACAAAGTTTTTTTAATGTATTATGAACATTTATGTTCTATATAAATACGGGGGCCATTTTTATAACAGTTCCAATGAGAGTTTATTAAATGCGGCTAATACAGTTCAACGACCAGCTGATTTTGACACATCGTCCTTTGGAAAATAAACTGAACTCCTTTTAAAAGCGAACAAAGAGCATGGAGTCCGCGTCGTTTGAGGGAGGACAAAAACTGGGGGGCTAACTTTGAGCTACGATCAGAACGCAGTCGATACAGGAAGTGGAATGTAAGTTCGAAGAACGCAGGGTGCCACAATCTGATCAACAAACCCCAAACTTATGCATTCAAAAATCAACATCTCAGTCCGTGTCCCCGCATTTAGCCAGCTATGTCTGCCTTCATGAATTATTTTGGTGGGGGGCGATGACCCCGCCACCGCGGGTGTTTCGGACAGACAAGTCGCTTCCTGCCGTGAGCAGTCCCGGCTGCATCTCAAACAGACAAACTCCGTGACCCCCATGCAGGTAGCTTGCATCCAGTGCTTCCAGCCCCCATACTAATGATGCAAATCGCTGGGAAGAGTTTTATTTGTTCGCCCGCTTTTTTTTCCCCTAAATCGGGTGTTCCGGGTTGAATTAAAAGCCCCAAATTACTCTTGAAATGGAATAAAAATCCTTATTTACACATAATTGGACTGTAAATGACAGGCGCTTCTCTGCAGTATCTTTTTCCATGAGCTGGGGAGAGGGAAAAAAAAAAAATCTAATTTGCATACATTGTCTCTTCTGCTTAATTAAATGCGCCCGGCAGCAGAGCTTTAAAGTGACTTTGCTCGTCAGAGTTTTAATGTCTGGGGATGGGGGGGCGGCATTCTCAATTCATTTCACGGCTCATATTTAGAGACATATTTTAAAGTGTTTGCTTCGTATGGTAGTCGGCGTTCTTAATGGAGAAGAAGACACCTTCTTTCCTGAAGTACACTGCGGTGATTTGTCGTGTAAAAAGCGAACAATCGGCTTTGGAATGATCACGTATAAAGCGCTGGATTTCATTTGGTGGTCTTTTCCGATGTGATTGTCTTCACTTCAAGCGCAAGTCCGAAAAATTACCATGATGAATAAACCAATAAAGTCCACACAGAGCGTCTCCGCAACCCGTTAAGAGTGCAATCAGTGTCTCCGTCCTCGCGTAAAAACAAATAAGAGAGCATGTTGATGTCCCAAACTTGCATTTGGCCAATAAAAAAAAAAAAAAAAGAAAGAAAACGTGATGCCTTCCTCCATGATACTCAATCTCTGTAATTCCCTCACATCGTGTTTGGCTTCCACGTGACCAAATAAGGCTCCACGCTTGTGCACAGAGGGCCGACATCGACATTTACAAATAATTGCCCAATCATGCGAAAGGCAAGCAACGAGGCTCGATTTCCAAAGTCAAATGGAAGAACGCAAGCCTGCCAAACTTCCTGTGGCCGTTAACCGAGCTGCGGTTTGTTTTGCGCAAAAATGATCCTCTTTTTAGTTCGCGTTGCCGGCTCCCCGCTGAAAAATGTCATGATGCGATATTTTAAACTTCGGAATGGATCAAAATGACCTCCTCGCTACCTCTTGAGGCTTTACTTGCCTGTTTAGACAATTATGGGCTCCTCTAGGGGCCCAATGATGGCCACAGTGTGCGCAATTTATGACATCGTAAAAGTCTTTCAGGCCTCATTAGATTAGTTGTATTTCCAATACTACCCGCATAATCATCTATCAGTCTTTTTCTGCAATACAAGCAGAAAACAAACCAAATAAAGGCATTATTGACATGTCTGTCCTTTAAACTAGTGGTTCTCAACCCCCAGGCCGCGGACCGGTACCGGTCCGCGGGTCATTTGGTACCAGGCCGCACAGAAAGAATAAATAAGTTGCTTGAGTTTTATTTATTTCGGACTCTAAAAGATGTTTTATTTTGAAAAATTACCAGATCCTCTGTTACATCCGTCTACAGTATGTCACTCTTGACGCAGGTCAAGGCGCGCTTCTAGGTTACCGATAAAATGAAACCCAGGAGCAAGCAAAATGAGTAAAAAAAAAATCATCTTTGGAAAGTTGCTATAGAAAGGGGAAAAGGCCCAGCTGGGAGACAGAAAAGGAACCAATGACTTTTAAGAAAAATAAGGGTAATTTTAATAAGACAATATCAGGAGTCCGACGTAAAATCCGGATTTATCGCAACGGGACATTCCCACTCTGCGATGGTGAGTCGTATTTTTTCATGCGCTTTGTATTTGTGGTGTGATCTCATTTGGAAGGCACATTTAAATGATATCATATATCATATATGATGTGGCCGTATTTAAAAAAATGTTGGGGACCGTTGCTTTAAACCACACGGGTATTTCTCCCATACTATTTGCGCCCAAGTCAATCGTCGGGCTCTCACCTGAGCCAGCATGGCTCTCCGATCAGGGTCGCTGTAGAGAGGCAGGTAGTTGTGCAGTATCCGTAGGCTGTGTTGTTTGAAGATGGCCGTGACGTACATGAACGACTCCGCCGTCGACACGGGCTTGTTGAAGAAAGCGTACACAAAAAGCACGCCTTCCTCTGACGTCGTACCTGCGAGCGCAGAAACAAAACAAAATCCCGTGTCAGGATCGCGCAGCGCGATAATAAGAAGGAAAGGGAATTCGGTGCCCGGAATCCGTAATGAGCCGTGTGTGTGTGTGTGTGTGTGTGTGTGTGTGTGTGTGAGTCTTACCCAGCAGCACCGGTTTCCCTTTGTGCCAGTGGCCTTTCTGGAAGGCGGTGACCGGCTGCTCCTTGATGAGCTCGCCGTCGATAAAGGGGCCCCAAGTCTCGAACGCCTCCATAAACCTCAACGGGTTCACCAGCCTGGAAACTGGCATCACAGAATTGACAGTTATCTCCAACCCCCCAAAAAATAAAATAAAATAAAATACAACCTGAAGGGACTTGACACCAGACTTTCAAAAGGTCAGACAGGAAACACACTCTTGATAAATCGCCTTCTGATTTTTTGTTTTTGAGTCTCAGGGCTAGCACAGCTCAGAAAAATATACTATAGCACTAAAAACCGAATAGCTCCTTTCAAGGTTCCTCCTAAGAGTTATTTTGCTTTGCGGGATGCCATCAATCAAGATAAAAACGTGTGTTTTTTTTTTTTTTTTGGTCATAAACTCGCCGGCGCCTCTTATGTAACGGTCGAGTGTGCAAAGTGTGGGCCGCCGCCGCCGCCGCTGTTGCTGTTGTGCGCTGCCCTACTTGTTTTCATCTGCGCTTCCAGGACGGCCTGTGGCGTGAGCGACAGCAGGCAGACGATGTCGCCGACGGAACAATTGCTCAGTTTTGCAAACTCCTTTCCGATCGTCACGGCGTCGCGTCTGAGGGGAGAAAGTGAGTGGAAATTGAATGATGAGGATGATGATCATCTAAACGACCATAAGAAACTGGAAGTACTGTACAGTCATTTGGAATGCGAAGGTGCCTGTGACTTTTTGAAACATTTCTAACAAGTGTATGCGACTATGGAAAGAGAAAATAGTTTTTTGGGGTTTTTTTTTAAACATGAGAAAGCGATTCCGCGTGGGAGAGATGACTCACCTGGTCTTGAGAGGAATGGAGAAAGGCAAGCTCTGCAGAATGGCCTGTTTGAACAGAGCCTTGCTGCTTTGGATCATCAGGTGGAGACTCACGGACTGAGCCCCGGCGCTCTCTCCGAATATCGTCACCTGACACGAAAGCCCCTCAGTACTTTTGACACTCGCGATGACCGCCGTCGAAGCGCGTGTCAATAATCACGGTTGGGAATTCAGTTATTTTGAACAGAATTCAGCTTTTTACAGTAGCTATCCAAATTTGAGATTATTCTTTTTTTTTTATTATTATTATTATTAATTATTATTATTATTTCATTGTCTCTCTTGATGTGCCCAGTGCTGGAGTTGATTTCACATAAGCAGCTCGGACAGCTGGGATTGATATTTTTTTAAAAAAGCGACAGCTCCCTCTAGTGGTACATAAAAGAATCACTACTACCGTTCATGCTGCTATTAAACGGATGATTACTTGCCTTGCTGGAGTCACCTCCAAACATCGCAATGTTCTCCTGGACCGGCCATTTGCAAAATTACTTTCACATAGCACCCGGTCATGTGTTCTACCCCAAAAGCCCTTTTCACAGAATGACTCACACACACATGCACATTATGTATTCTCATTCAGGCTCAAATACAGTATCAATAAACATTATTTTCATGGTTTAACTCATTCACTCCCAAAGACGTTTTTAAACGTCTTTTCAGACTTGGTCTAGAATTGGCTGGCACTGAATGAGTTTTTTAATGATTCTCCCTGTGAGATTTCCTCACCTAATCTGTACTCCAGGGCGACGACGATCGTTTGGGTGAAGTTGCTCATGAAGCGGCCGTCGTAGAGCGGCTTGGAAGCCGAACCGGCGATGAAATCCCCACCGTGGATCCACACCATCACGGGAAGCGGACTGCTCGGCGGCGAGCTGAAGTTCACATCCCGGGGGACGAAGATGTTGAGATAGAGACAGTCCTCGCTGACCTGAGCGGGACATATGATTAAAGTCGATTACGATATGCAGCCTAACGATTAGCAACATTTTGTCTGTATGTTTTGGGGATGCGGAAGGAAGTCGGAGAAAATCCACGAGAACATACAATGCCATCACTGACGCAGACGTGGTAACCACTACTTCAATATACAGTCTCATACCATACTTTTAAATGTGTCACAGTATAATATGTGTCGATTCTTACATTTCTTGGACATTCGGCAGCAATTGGTCCTCTGCACTCCTGCACGCACGGTAACCTGGGGAAGGTGGCATCATAAACCCCCTTCCAAGGACTCACAGGTCTGGGTGGCTTCCAGCGGTAAGCCCCAACCGGAGGGTCTGAATATGGTATTCCATAAAATATCTGGGCTTTATCTGCTGTTAGCCCCTTGATTCGCCCGTTTTTGGTCAACACCACAGGTCCAGGAGTCCCATCGTTGTCCTTCTTGACTGGTTTGTCTTCTCTTTCTTTTGTGACCGAGAGGGCCTCCGGCTTTTCCCAAGCGAGGGAATTTATCCCAAAGTCTGTGTTGAGAATGAATGGATCATCCCTCACCAAGAGTCCGGCGTCGATTCCTCTCAGGAAGCTGACAAGGTCGATCTCCTCATCATTTTTTGTTGCCTCTCCAGTGGACGGCACCGAGCAAAGTGTGCACAACAACAGCAAACATTTCCAGCTCTCCATATTTGCTAAATAACACGTATATTTCCACAACACAATCAGCTCAGATCATGATGAGACAAATCACCCTACCAGCCTGGCTGCCTCTCGACGGCCTTGTGACTCCAATTATTTGACAAGACTAATCTGACAAAAGTGCTCTTCACTGGACCCCGCAGACCTAAATGCAAGCACTGTAATGCTGCAATCTGATTGAGGACACATCGCCTTTACTTTACCTAATGTAATTAGTTAGCACGCACTGGAAACTAGCACACTTTATGAATCCGTGTATCAATCATCTGTGTTTATTCGTTCTAAAAAAAAAAAAAACGGAAAGTAAAAAAATACAAAAGGACTTGTTTTGACAAAATTCGTTCCAAAAACGAATAAAGACTCGTTTTCCGAGTTCCGATTTCGTGTACCAATGAAAAAAGGAAAAAAAAAGCCCAAAAGAAATAACGGGCAATTTGGACGGTACTGAACTATGTTACAAGTCAGTTGAAAGCTGCAACTACATATCCGGCTCTTGCAACTTGCGGTAGATGACAATAGCTGAAGTACAGGAAACGTACAAATCTCCTGTTTTCTGTTTCTTCCCCATTTTACATTTTACACACAATCGGAAAACGAGTTCTAATGAGTTTTTTTTTAATCTGGTTTTTTTTTTGTTTGTTTTTTTTTTTTTTGGAACTTTCTTTTTTTTAACTTTCCCCTTTATTTTTAAAAACGAATATACACGGACTCATCAGTTTCTATATTGCTTATCCTCATTCGGGTCACGGGTGATTTGGAGCCAACCCAGCTAACTTTAGACAAGACCTATCGTTGCTCTTTGTATTTTAGTTCCCATTTAATGTTCCGTTTCCCCTGTAAAAGGCTCTTTCAGTTATGTTTTTATACTTTGTTTTTTACAAAAGTACTGCTTGTATGCCCTGAATTGCACGCCTACATTTGGGTGAACACTGACATCTACAGGCCAATGTAGGAACTACTTGGAAGGCCAAAACGATACGCTCCAGTTGGCACACACACAAACGTCATGGGAACATGCGATATGTCGGCAAAAAAATGTATAAAACATACATTTCTACATAGCTACATACTTATTTACTTGTCTACATTCTTTTTATAATTCTAAACAATACCCAACGACGACTACTTAACTTCCTGATTCCAAGCGGACGTGAGCTGACGTCATCACCCACCTGTCACTCATTAGTGGCCTGTCTTTTTCCAGCAAAGCCTACTTTTTTACCGAACGAAAACGCGTTTTCCTTGCTGGAATTACGAAGAAAAATGTAAGAAAACACAAATCAACAAATGTAAAATTTTCTGTCTTATTAACTCTGTTTTTATTTCCAGGAATTCCTTTGAGTTTCCAGTCGTACTTTTCATACTGTTCGCTCAAGCCATCTCATTAGGTGAGAATGGCGCCGCTTTCGAATTTCTTTTAAGGTGTTGTGATATCCATAAAGAAACATGTTTTTTTTATTTTTTGATTTCTTGAACAGGACGCACTGGTGACGTTTCTTTCTCCATTTGTTGGATGGACTTAAGTAATCCTCTGGAAAGGTCATTTTGTTTTTCCTTAAGTGCACCCGTGTCTGTTCTCTGCTCCCTGATTTCATGCGAACAAAAACGTGAATTATATTTGATCTAATTTGCTTTCTAATTGATGTGCTTTCAGTGCTGTCGATTTAACTTGACGCCTCCCTTGTCAATGGTTCTCAAACTTTTGCGCCTAGTGCACATTGACATAAAACACTCTCCAAATACCACCATCATGGCCAACAGTAAAATGTGTAAAGCATTCATGAAAGAAACAGAACACAGTCAAATGGATTAAATATAAACTGTAATTAAAGTTGTTAAAACCGCACTTCAATATTAACTTGTTTGTATTCTCCTAAAAAAGTTAAATACAACTGAATGCTGCTTTAGAATTTTATTTTATTTTTTTTGCATACCAGTCGAGGGGGCTTGCAAAGCACGAGTGTGTTGAGTAATGTACCACAAATTGACCACCACTCGTCTGTGTTTAAGCAAAAAAAAAAAAAAAAAAAAGGCAACCCATCTGTACATTTCAAAAATCCAAGGTCATTGAAAAAAAAAAAATGGACCGCCTGAACTCAGCGGGTAACATGACTTCTTGTTTCACAGTTATGGCAACCTGTGGCTAAATGGCACCGCTTTAAAAAACCTCTGGACAAATGGAGAAATGGTGTCCTTGACCGTACCTCCATCTGTAGAAAACAACGTGACGCTTGAATATGGAAGCACTTTACACTCGTGGACTTTAACAGTTTCCCCGGGTAAACACACTATAAGTCTTTATTTCTTCATGACATTTATCCATTAATTACAGCAGATTCTCAAACATTGCTCTTTGTTTTTTAAGGGACCAAACAAATCAAAGTCAGCGGCCGACAGAAACCCAAGAAACATCCAATAAGTGCAACACAGGTGCTGGAAAATATGCCCCCCAAAAAAAATGATGATTTTGAAGCTATTTTCCTAACCTTATCACCCTTGTTTGTAGAGCATCTTGGATTTGTTGGATCCCACGGAGGCGTTCCCATGTGAAAATGGCACGCTGTTCTTCTTTCAGGCTGAAAACTTCTTCCTTGCTTTTGGTAAGAACATACAAGTACATGCTTTGTGCGCTTCAAATGCAACTATTTAACAATTAATAGACAGCTATCATTTGTTTGATCTTTGTCTTCATTCCAGGCCACTCGTCGCGGTATCCTGTCAAAGTGGAGGCCCGATCGTCCACCACGTTGCTGTTGTCGTGGACGGTGGGCCGACCAGCCCCTGTCGGGACCACCCACAATGTGACCCTGTACCGTGCCGACCGGGGGATCTATAACATGCTCAGCAGGAACACAATCGCTGACAATCGCTATCGCATCCCTTCCCTGAACTCCTGTACTCTATATGTGATATGCGTGGACCCCGAGGCCAATTTCCTTGTCACCTGCCTCTCGACTTTAACTGGTCAGTGTGGAAGTGTCTTTTAAGAATCGTCCTCCACCCACCTGGTTTGGCGATAACCATTCTGCAATTTGGCTATGAAATAAAAAGTACCGCACAATATTTTTGATATCTTTTTCCCCCCATCAGATCCCGACATTCCCCGAGACTTTCGGATCCGCTCGTGGAACAGCAGCAGCCTATCTTTAAGCTGGGACTTCCCAGAGAACCTCTTGTTCTCTCACTTCCTCCTCACGGCCTTCCATCTCAACGGGACGGACCACGTCATGGAGGAGGTGCCCGTCTGGCTCGCAGGGGATGACTTTGTTTTTACCCTGTCCGGCCTGCAGCCTTGCAGCAAGGTTAAGTTTGGCCTGCAGACGGTTTGCCAAGCAGGGATTGAGACCCACTACAGTGAAATGATCCGTAACGGTGGAAATACCGGTAAGCTCTACGTTCTGTCACCGTTACGCTCTCAAGTGAGAAACTTGACACCTAAGTTGAACCCGATGATGTCACGCAGCTCACTCCAGCATCAAGGCCTTGCGTCAGACATCGTTCGGCTCCGACAACTACACGCTGAGCTGGGAGGTGAGCGACGCCTCCTCCGTTTCCAGGTTCGGCGTCTACCACGAGGACACGCTGCAGGGCACGACGCTCGCGACCAACTACGTGGTGGACGGACTGCTACCGTGCCGCCTTTACCGCGCCAGAGTGGATGCGCTGTGTGGAGATGGCGTGCTGATGAGCACCGCGACGCTTCCAGTGCACACGGGTACTCGAAATACTGTCAAAAGCTGCATTCTAAGGACAAATCGATTAAAAAAAAAAATCATACCGATCCTGCATTGTCTGAATTTCCAGGACCCCGCGGTGTGTTAGAACTGCGGTACCGCACCAATGACTCTGTAGCCTTGTGGATTCCCGGCACACCCAGTTCAGCCCTGTCGTTTTCATACGAACTCTCCCTGGAGAATGGCAGCGCCCTCCAAATGGACACTTTGACAGAGTCAGAGCTGCGACTGCCGGGACTGGCAGCCGGGAAGACGTACGTCCTCGAGCTGTGGGAGCAGTGCGACGGCCGGTGGGAGTCGGAACGTACGGCGTTGTGCTTCACGGTTGACAATTCGACATATGGCTTCCTCGTGAGGGGCGTGGGACTCGACTCCATCAATGAAGACCGAGGTCCGACTCCAAAATGTACCCCGAGTGACATGTTTGGCTCGCTGCTGATGGCCGCTTTTTTTCGTTTTTCTGCCGCAGCTGAAGAAATTTATGCGTGTTTGCCTCGCTGCTGATGGCCGCTTTTTCGTTTTTCTGCCGCAGCTGAAGAAATTTATGTGCTCAGAATGGTCGTGCCGGGTTCGCCTCCCGATGATCTGGAGGACGAAATGGCCGAGGCGACGACCACCCTGGTGGAGAGTATTCAAAAATTGGTCAGACGCCGCAGCTTCCTGCATCGCTGACATTGTTTTCGTGAATACATTCAGTTCAGTTTTTGATGCATCACGTGAATATCGTTGTTGAATGAAATGGCCCTACTACCTATTTGGGGCATCCATTTTGTGCCCCCACAGCTGTTGGACCTGTTGAGTGATGTCCGTCCACCGATCCGCGTGGAGGTGGTCGGTATGGAACCTGCGTTCGAAGTGAACAAAACGCAGGTTCACGTGATGCTTTTCGACGCGTCCCACCAAGACGACAACATGCCCCTGCCGGTTCAGTTTCACGCGGATTATATCGAGTCCCTGGACAACGCTGACGTCTCTGTTCGAGATGGACTCGTCTACTGGCACGGTAGGAGAGGAGCGAATTGCGTCAAATCGGCTCATTGTCTTGCATCTCATGGAATCGTTTGTCGTCTCAGGTCCAGATCTTTGCGCGTCGTCCAACCGCGCCTTGTGTCCGCAGAACTCCCAATGCGTCAACACGCTGGGTTCATTCCACTGCGCGTGCAATTTGGGCTATTATGACGTGAGCGCTGTGCTTCAGGCACCGGTGCCCTCCTACCCGCTCTGCAATGGTAATGGAAATCATTTCTGTGTCGAATGTTCGTTTTTTTTTTTTTGTTTTTTTTTAAATGCTATTTTACTCTCTGCATCGTGGAGAAATAACGTCAAACTTGGCTTACCATAGCAAGGCATTAGCCACAAATTTAAATCTGACCTTTAAAAGGAAAGGAAGTGCGGTTGCTCTCCAGTTGAGTCACCCCCATTCCAAAGTCCGATCATTTCTGTCTGCTGCTGACCAATACAAAGCACGCCTGTCTTCACAGAGAAAGGCATTTTCAGCCAGTGTCTGGAGAAAGTGATGACCGGCGGCGTGGCGAAACCCTACCTGACTGCGTACATCGGCGGGAAGGTGGAAGTGGTGCTGAACAACGCCACCTGCGAAGTGGAGGAAACCGAAACGTTGTTCCACTTCCGCACTCCCCGACACGGCTCTGAATGTGGGACGAAGAGGCGGGTGAGTGACCGGAATTGCCCGCGGCTCGAAAACATTCCAGGGTGATCGACGGAGGCTGGATTTCCGTTTGAGTTACCCCAGTTGTGCAAAAAAATAAAATAAAATTGGCAAACACCGTATGTAAAATAACTTTGTGTTCTCCCAGGTGAACAAAACCCACATTGAGTTCCAAAACACCCTCGCAGTCTCCTTGACCAAGGAAGAAGCCATCAGCCGCAGGGATCTGAAAGTGATCTGGAAGTGCGTCTACCCTCTGCATTATATTCGCAACGCCCACGTGAGCATCGATTTGAAATGGTGAGTCACGTTTGACATTGAAGCGCTTAGTTTCCCCACACACTAAATTGCTGGCATTTGAGAAACAAAAAGGCTGCTGGAGGGGGGCTGGGAGGGAGGTTTCTTGTTACTATGACAACCAGATCAGCACGAGAGCAGGTTATAATGCGTAGACTACTCACGGTTGCTAAATTTAGCAACAGCTCTAATTTTAATTTGATCTGCGTCCAGACATTTTTTTTTTTTTTGGTTTTTCAAGATGCGCTCACCTGTTTTTTTTTTTTTTTTTTTTTTTTTTCTCCTTCTCCCCTTGTAGGTTCAACGCTTACTCCCTGGTGGAGTTCAACACCTCCCTGCAGCTCGGCCTGACCATGGACCTCTTCAGCGACAAGTCCTTCCGCAGCAGTTATCGCGAATTCGCCAGCATGGACCCAGAGGACACGTTGTACTTCGAGGTTGCGCTGGACGGCAACGCCTCTTTTGCCTCCAACGTCCTGCTGCATGTGGAGACCTGCTGGGCCACGGAGACCAGTGACCCACAGAATGAAGTTCAGGGCATTTTCCTTGAAGACGGGTGAGGGAATTGAACCCCCCCCCAAGATGGCCGATGTACAATCACTTTTATTTGTTCCGCTTAGATGTCCCATCGACCACACGTTCCGATGGCTGTCTGTGAACGGCGTGGCTCAGAAAAGCAGATTCGCCATGCAAATGTTCCACATGCCTGAGGAAATGCCCCTTTATTTTCACTGCCTGGCCGGCATATGTGGAATTGAAGAAAACTGTACAAAGGTAATGCTGCTTGGTCACCGTACTAGTTGGAGCTGTCATTCAACAAATGGGCGAGACGTTTTCTGATCGGTCGATTGGCATCATCGGACACTGTCTGCAATTATTGGATCCATAATTGTGAAAACGACATAAAATCGAACATTGTCAGTTTTAAGGTCACAACAAATAGTGAGGCATCTTAATTACAAAGAAAAAATATGTTCCGTAAATAGAATTACACAGGTGAAAGTGAAAAATATTTTTATCTTTGGCCAGGCAGATATTTTCTTGAGATTTAGCACTTATCGCCTGAAGCTCCTTTCTCCAGATTTTCAGAACTAGTTTCTTTGCAGGACATTTTCGCCCAATTCTGTTGCATCATTTATTTATTTATTGTCCCC
Source organism: Hippocampus comes (assembly GCF_001891065.2). NCBI lineage: Eukaryota > Metazoa > Chordata > Actinopteri > Syngnathiformes > Syngnathidae > Hippocampus > Hippocampus comes. The sequence goes on from NW_017805987.1 coordinate 983,100, forward strand.
CCCCCCCCCCCCCCCCCCCCCCCCGAAAAAATATGTTCCGTAAATAGAATTACACAGGTGAAAGTGAAAAATATTTTTATCTTTGGCCAGGCAGATATTTTCTTGAGATTTAGCACTTATCGCCTGAAGCTCCTTTCTCCAGATTTTCAGAACTAGTTTCTTTGCAGGACATTTTCGCCCAATTCTGTTGCATCATTTATTTATTTATTGTCCCCCC
>NW_017805987.1:986559-1007620 GCF_001891065.2 Hippocampus comes
CCCCCCCGCCCCAAGCCCTTATGACAAAATACCTACGACTTGATGTCTTTTACATTCGTTAACATCTCAAAATATTCCCATGTTATTCCTCCAAACTTGTAGGACTGCACGGGCCATCACCGCGTCAAGCGAGCGGCAACCCGCATGATGAGCACAAAACCAAATTCGAAACGCGCTGCCGTGGTGTCTGCCGGCCCTCTTATTGTCAGTCGGGAGGCGTTGAGAACCAAAGGGTCTTCCTGTAAGTTACTCAATTTTGATCAGATTGTGACGAGTTTATCTGTTAAGAATGTTCTCATGTTTTGACGTTGTACTATCCACATTTAAATATTAGACATGCAATATTGCCTACTGAATAAATGAAATGTCCCTTTTTTTTTTTTTTTTTTTTTTTTGCAGGGAAAGAGAATTTGACGATGCTCTCCATTGTGGCGGGGTTAGTGGGCATTTTGGGATTGGCAGTTGTGTCAGTGAGTGCAACCAAAGCGATTATGGCTTTCCACAAACGGCGTCAACAGAAATAAAGTGCTTGGAACTGTCATTTTTGTTGTGTTCATTTAAAAAAAAATGTTGTTCATACAAATCTACTTGACTGAATGGCGTCTACTCTTCCTTTCCACCTCATTAAGTGGCCAACACCAAGTCAATAGTGGGGCATTGCTTTTGAATAATTGAAATTGAGGCAAATTAATAACTTTGAATGTTGTCTTCACCAGTTTCAGAGTAAATCAATACTTTATGCATCGCTGCATAATTTATATTGCCTAATGGTGGCGGCAGCGCAGCAGGCTCGTCTGATTACGCTCGCGCTAAATTTGTAAAACGCCGAAGAAGATAGTTGACGCGTCATTTCCGCATCCGCTTAAAGATGGCGTCTGTAAACGGTATGGACGGCGTGAGTGAAGCGCAAACTGGTACATGGTCGAACAAAAAGCCGGGTTTCAGAGTAAATTAATACTTTATGCATAGCTGCATAATTTATATTGACGAATGGTGGCGGCAGCGCAGCACGCTCGTCTGATCACGCTCGCGCTAAATTCGTAAAACGCCGAAGAAGAAAGTTGACGCGTCATTTCCGCATCCGCTTAAAGATGGCGTCTGTAAACGCTGTGGACGGCGTGAGTGAAACGCAAACTGGGACATGGTCGAACAAAAAGCTGGGTTTCAGAGAAGATTAATACTTTATGCATAGCTGCATAATTTATATTCACTAATGGTGGCGGCAGCGCAGCAGGCTCGTCTGATTACGCTCGCGCTAAATTTGTAAAACGCCGAAGAAGATAGTTGACGCGTCATTTCCGCATCCGCTTAAAGATGGCGTCTGTAAACGCTATGGACGGCGTGAGTGAAACGCAAACTGGGACAGGGTCTGACAAAAAGCCGGGTAAGTAATGCGGGCTAAGTTGTACGTGTATATTGCCATATATTAAAGTACGCGATGCAACACTCTTGGCTAAAAAGAGGAGTTTTGAATCACCCTTAATCTTATTGCTTGCTTTAAACGTGTTGAATGATTGGCGTGCAGGAATTTGCACCGAAGCAACGCGTTGCCTTGTTTCTTTGTCTCGTTAAGAAGACCTAAATGATCATCTTTGTCCTTTGAAACGAATTCTAGAAATGTCATTCTAGTTGACGATTTTTCTAAATGGCTAATTTGTCTTCTAACTTAGTTTCTGTAAGCACCTCAAAAAAATAACAAAAGCGTTTCCTGGCCAGTTTATCCACAACAGTGTGAATTTGGTCTCAACTAAATACATTGGGCTCCTCTTGTACCTTGTCTGCAATCAAACCATATGTGATGAATTTGATTTCTGTCATGCAGCGGATGAAGCCGATCTGCTCACTGTTCCTGATGGCTGGAAAGAGGCACCATTCACTAAAGAAGACAACCCCCGCGGTATGTTGGAGGAGAGCAGTTTTGCTACCCTCTTTCCTAAATACAGAGAGGCCTATCTGAAAGATTGCTGGCCACTCGTCGAGAAGGCTTTGGGAGAAATGGTGGGTAAGCCACAAACTAGTCATGTCGCCGGAGAAAATTAGTCCCAAAACTCTGATGCCTGATCAACATGTTTCTTTTCAGTATGTGAAAGCCTCCCTTGACCTGATTGAAGGAAGCATGACTGTTTGCACCACAAAGAAAACCTTTGACCCATACATCATCATCAGAGCCAGGGATCTCATCAAGCTGCTTGCCAGGAGCGTTCCGTTTGAACAGGTGATTATCCTCGTGTTGACAGCAAACGTCATCGCATTCAGTGTTTCTCTCCTTCACATGTTTGTGTTTTTTTTTCCCACCGCCAGGCTGTGCGGATATTACAGGATGATGTGGCGTGTGACATCATCAAAATAGGGACCTTGGTGAGGAACAGAGAACGATTTGTTAAGCGAAGGCAGCGTCTTATCGGCCCGAAAGGTTCCACCTTAAAGGTGAGTCCCTTCATGTCATACGACCGTCAAAGCAACCTCAGTCATAGTTTATTCCCTCCCCCGTCCATCTCAATTAAATGACTTACGTCGTTGTCTCGTCCAGGCTTTAGAACTACTGACCAACTGCTATGTGATGGTTCAGGGCAACACCGTGTCCGCCTTGGGGCCGTTCAACGGCCTAAAGGAGGTCGGCACTTTCCACACCTATAGGATCTGTGATTTATTTTTCCAATTTTTGTATCGGCAAATAAATGGCACAAAGGAGATCATGTCTTGTTCTGTCACGTGTGATCTTGTTTAGGTGCGCAAAGTTGTCATGGACACCATGAAAAACATCCACCCCATCTACAACATCAAGGTACGACCCCCTGCTTGATTTCGTCCCCCTTCCTTGTCCCCGTGCCTGATGAAGAATGCTTTTTCATCCTTGTTCTGACCCTTCTGACGGAGATCACTCTCTCAGGGTTTGACTGCCACGGTTGGCTCATCCCAGGGCTGAAGGCACAAAAGATGATACCCGGTTGCATCCCATTGCAAAGTTCCAAATGTATTAATTTTTTTAAGCTCGTCTCTCTGCTGCAATTGGCAGACCCTGATGATCAAACGAGAACTGTCCAAGGACCCCGAACTCCGCGTGCAGAATTGGGAGCGCTTCCTGCCCAAGTTCCGACACAAGAACTTGACCAAGCGGAAGGAGCCCAGAAAGAAGAGTGTGAAGAAAGAGTACACTCCCTTCCCGCCGCAACAACCAGACAGCCAGGTCAGCACGCTCGCGAATGCAAATTTTCATCATATTCGATAATAATCATCATTGACGCTTGATGTTCTCACTAAAGGTCGACAAAGAATTGGCTTCGGGTGAATTCTTCCTGAGAGAAAGCGTGAAAAAGAGGGCGAAGATGGCAGAGATCAAGGCCAGTGCACTTCCGTGCGAATGACGTCATAATCACGCGAAACCGCATCTGCTAAATGACTTGGTTTATTTTAGGTGAAGCAAGCCGAGGCGCTGACCAAGAAGCAGGAGCAGCGGAAGAAAGCTTTCATTCCTCCGAAGGAGAAACCCTTACTGAAGAAGACGAAAGGTAGAAACGCAAAGTCCCGTGGTGTTGTACAGTAATGTATCCAACTGCCTTGACGAGCGCAACCCCACAAAAAAAAATTGCATGTTGCAGAATCGACTTCAGTATTTACATTATTCACTACAAACGAGCCATAGTTGGCATACGGGCTTGAGTAACGTCGCGGAATGAATGCAACAGATATGCGCAAAAGCGTTTTTTTGCGCAAACGGCATACCGTTTGACTTATCTGTGAAGGCCGAAATTCGAGGGTTCTTCGTGCGCAACTGACATGTTTATGTCTGCGGTTTCAGCACCCGTGGAAGGCAAGCTGGACATCGAGGCCATTAAGGCCAAAGTGAAAAAGGCCAAAACCAAGAAGCTGGGAGCTCCGCCGGTGAGCCCGGCGCCTCCCGTCACCAGCAGCACAAACAAAAAGAAGAAAACCAAGGGCAAAAGCTGAGCGTCACACAAGAACTCTGTCCTGAATCCCATGTGATGTGGTCTTTCCTGGAGTGGGAGAGAGGGGCAAATGTTCCACCCCCTGTTCTGTCGGGAACTTATCACATCGCAAATATGATCCCTTTCGGTTCTCTGTTCAGATTTTCTCTGCTCTGTATTTATCATGTGAATCTGTTTCTCTGTGACACTTCTATTGAGTTAAGAATAAATCTCTTTTTAATTTTTTTTAATAGATTTGAATTGCTTTTTTAAATGTTTTTTTGAACACAGTAATTCACAATTCTCTTTTTTGACTGTGGCGCGGGGCTTTCTCCAGGATGAGGCTGACAAACTCGTGTTTCTCCAGGCACCCTCGGCACTCCTCTCCCCACGAGGCTAAAATATTCCTCAGCTCCAGCACTCGCAGCTTTTTCAGGTCTTCACTGCTCAGGTCCCTCAACTCAGGCTCTGGGGAGGTGGAAGGGGACGACGTTTTAATAGCATACCACCCCATATAGACGGACGTTTTGCGCACCATGTTTGAGTTCACATATCTGCGTGTCCCTGCTGCTGAGGCGCTGGCATATCTTCTCCACAGGAACGTGGGAGGCCAGAGGCTGCGAGACGGACCCTGTGACACGGGTGGCTGCGTCGTTGCTGGCACCGAGGTAGTAACACTGTCACACAACAAAGGCCATTAATTCCCTCACTTGCAGTTGATCATTGAGAATACTTTGGGGAAAAAAAGTAATGGAATTAAAAGAGCATATTTTTATCCTGTATTTCTGTTTACAATATAGTGAATGTGCACTTTGCATCAATACATTGTCCATGTTGTTATGTCATATGTGTATTGCGTTTAATAATTGTGTTAAGTGCACTTAACTCATTCACTCCCAAAGACGTTTTTAAACGTCTTCAGACTTGGTCTGGAATTGGCTGGTACTGAATGAGTTTTAACAGGACTTTTTTTTTTTTTCCTTTGTCTTCTGTGATCAATAGTGTTCTCACCAGCCTCGCCTCCTTCCCCTGAGCAACAGAGCAAGCCCGCAAAAGTTCTTTCTCCATCAGAGCAGGGGTCAGCTCTTTATGGGTTGCCGTCACGCTTCCATATAGTCTGTGGAGAAATCCCACGCACACTGCAGACCGGTATTATTAATAGTCACAAAACATGCTTATTAATCTCATTCATGCTTCTTGGGCGAGAAACGATTGGGCCCCTCAGTCGTGCGCGCAGTATATTGACCACCCAATTGCTGTTCTGTCGATATGAGGTTACATGCAATGTAGATTTCGAAATCAGACACTTTGTTACCTTCGCAGTTTCCTGCCTTGGAACAAGACACCCGATTTAAAAGCAGCAGAGTGCAGAGGAGAAGCAACGACATAGTGTGGTGTTTGCTGTTATAAATAGCTGCATTGCCCAAACCAAATGTGCTCCCTTTGACCCGGAGACACATGAACCAATGTCACTGTCTTTACAAGTAATGTATTACACATATTCTACAATAATGGATATTTTATGTGTGTGTGGGGGGGGACTTTTCACAACTTGAAAAAAAAAGACATTGCTTTGGCCTCACCTAATTTAGAATATAGCTTTATTGCCATCTGGTGGAGTCATTGGCCAGTTACGTTGAATTTAGGTGAAGTAACTGAAGTCCAGAACCCAAGAAATGCAGTTTCCTTCGTGGATAAATTCATTGGTAGTTTCTTTGTCTTTAAATTAATCAAATGTGACGTAATTTTTCAGTCATACGAACGTTTCGAACCCCCTCCGTCCCCCAATAAAGCCCACATATTTTGTAGGCGTACACGCTATTATTTTGAAAATCTCTTCACCCGGATGCTGTTTACGTGCTTCCTGTCCACGTGATGCCGGCGGCTACATCTCATTCAGCATGGCTGCTATCGGCGTCCACTTCGGTTACACATGCGCTTGTGTGGCGATATTTAAGGTCAGCTCTTCCCGGTAATTTCTTAACGTTATCGTTGCGAATAAATCAGTAGCGGTTGTAGTTATCGCAACGGTATATTTAGTCAGAAATGGCGTGTTTTTTTTTTATTTTTTTAACAAATGCTAACTGCTGTGGATGCTGTATGATTTCCGGACACACGGTTGCGTGGAGTTTTGTCACAATTCTTCGATGTGAGACGACATGTATTTTCAGTTTTATTTGAATATGCTTTTAATGCGTGTAGGACGGTCGAGCTGACGTCATTGCCAACGATGCCGGAGACAGAGTGACGCCGGCTGTGGTCGCCTACAGGGAGAATGAGCAGGTAATTGATAAATGATTACTTCGGTATTACTGTTAGTTTTTTCCCCATAATGATTCCCCGTGGGTTTCTTTTCTTGATACGTGTCTACCTGCTACAAAGCCGATTTGGCATAGGCTTGATCAATATGGTCTGAAAATAAACTAGGTACAGTACTTCCTAATCCCATGACCTACTACTTTTTGCCAACGCGCATGTAAACTTAATATTTTAACATTAAATTGGTCACCAAGTAAACAAAATGAACTGTGAAGCTACATCTCTTTCTGTCGTGCGCAAAAAAAAAAAAAAAAAAAAATGCGTGAAGGATTCCACGAATGTAGTTGGACTTGGGGACGAAAAGGTTGCTGGATTGGAAAACTCAACGGAAGTCACAAGAATGAAAACAAAAACTGAATTGCCCAGTCCTACAAAGGTGTCTCAATACGACCGATGAAATGTTTCAACGTGTTTGTCTTCTACAGCTCGTGGGGATTGCAGCAAAGCAAGGACGGGTACGCAATGCCGCCAACACGGTTGACAAGGTCAAGCAAGTCCTGGGCAGAAGGTGTGATGCAATATTATCCTCGTCGTCAAATGGGGGTAGAGGTTTTCCGAAGGACTATTAAGGCCACAATGAAAAGGGGGGAGGGAAACAATCCTACAAGATCAGTCAGTTTTATGGGGCAGCAGTGAGAATGTTTTTACACAACTTAATTCTAAATTTGTGTCTTGGCTCCAGTGTGGCTCTAATACTCCTCTGGCAATGTACAATAATACAGTCATCTTGATTGCCTACTGAACTCACTGTATTGCACGATGGTCTTTCTCCATGAGCAGCTTTGATGACGCAGAGACGCAAGCTCATAAGTCACAGACAAAGTGTCAGGTGAGATTTTTATTTATTTATTTTTTAAACTCAATGGGCTCTGCCACCTAAAATTTTATTGGGAATTTGTGAGCATTGCCTGTTGCATGTACTCAGGTTGTAAACCGGTCTGGGAAGCCATATTATGAGATTACAGCAGGAGAACGGCCCAAATATGTTGCGCCGGAGGATGCCGCCAAACTCATATTTCACAAGATGAAAGGTAACACACATTCTCACACGCAAATCGACCGAAAATTCCATATTTATGTTCAACATTTTTTTTTTTCCCCAGAAACGGCTCAGTCAGCTCTCGGCTCCGATGTGACCGATGCCGTCATTACCGTCCCGTTTGAATTTGGGCCCCCACAGAAACACGCGCTGAGGTTCGGTCACATCCGTGCGACCTGTGCTTCATTTGCCGGTGTGGTTCTGTGCTCATCGGACGTCTTCGTTACGCAGGGAGGCAGCTGAAGCCGCCGGGTTCAATGTCCTCAGGCTGATCCACGAACCCGCCGCTGCTCTTTTAGCCTACAACATCGGGCAGGACTGTTCCGCTCCAAAGAGGTTCTGTCAATAAGTCTGAAAAGACGGTTAAAAACGTCTTTGGGAGTGAATGAGTTCATGAATTGTGCCCCCAAAAAAAAAAACATTTATTTGGCTCTGGTTTAGGGCCCGAAAATTCCATATTTATGTTCAACATTTTTTTTTTTCCCCAGAAACGGCTCAGTCAGCTCTCGGCTCCGATGTGACCGATGCCGTCATTACCGTCCCATTTGAATTTGGGCCCCCACAGAAACACGCGCTGAGGTTCGGTCACATCCGTGCGACCTGTGCTTCATTTGCCGGTGTGGTTCTGTGCTCATCGGACGTCTTCGTTACGCAGGGAGGCAGCTGAAGCCGCCGGGTTCAATGTCCTCAGGCTGATCCACGAACCCGCCGCTGCTCTTTTAGCCTACAACATCGGGCAGGACTGTTCCGCTCCAAAGAGGTTCTGTCAATAAGTCTGAAAAGACGGTTAAAAACGTCTTTGGGAGTGAATGAGTTCATGAATTGTGCCCCCCCCCCCAAAAACATTGATGTGTCTCTTGTTTCGGCAGCCATGTTCTGGTATACAAACTGGGTGGCATGTCACTGAGCGTGACCGCGCTGCAGGTGAACGGAGGACTGTTTCGCGTCCTGAACACCCACACTGACCACAGCATCGGCGGAGAAAGTTTCACGCAGGCCTTGGCCCAGCATCTCGCCACCGAGTTCAAACGGTACCGTCGCCATAGTTTTGAGTCCGCCATTGACGTGGACCGCTCGTGAACTCGCGTTTGATTGTCTGCGCGCGCAGCACTTTTAAACACGACGTGACCAGTAACGCACGAGCAATGCTCAAGTTGATGAACGGAGCGGACATGGCCAAGCACTCGCTGTCCACACTGGGTTCAGCCAATTGCTTTGTGGACTCGCTGCACGACGGCGCCGACTTTGACTGCAATGTCTCCAGGTTAGTGTGGAAATGTGGGAGTCGATGATAAAGTATCTTTTAAATCTGAGCATTTTATTGTGATTTGTGTGGCATTTGGGGAATAATAACTTCCTAAAGGTAGAATTGTCCCCAAAAAAATGTTCCTTGACAAATATAAGTAACATAAGATGTATTCCAGCATACACATCATTCAATATTTTTTTTTTTTCCTCAACGCAACCCCGTTGTGTTGTCTGCCCTCTTAGAGCTCGATTTGAACTGCTCTGCTCCTCCCTCTTCAACAAGAGCATCCAGCCAATCCGAAGCCTCCTGGAAAAGACCAAACTCTCCACCAGTGACATCAACAAGGTCAGTTTTATGTTGACTTTGACGATAACGGACGAGAAATGCTCACGCCGCACCCGTCGCAGGTGGTTCTGTGCGGCGGCTCGGCGCGGATCCCTCGTCTGCAGCAGATGATTCGCGACATGTTTCCTGACGTGGAGCTCCTGAGCTCGGCGCCTCCCGATGAGGTGATTGCGGTGGGTGCGGCCCTCCAGGCGGGTTTGCTGGTGGGTAGGGACCACCTTCTGTCCGATGAAGAATCAGTCCAAGTGGATGTCTCCGCCTCGGACATCCTACTCAAGGTAATACCCACCGAAGCCATTCCTACTGTGTCGTCACATAATATTTTGGGATCGTGCGGCAGGAGAGAGATCAATCCGGAGCGGAGGCGTTCACCGTGCTCCTTCCGTCCGGTTTGCCGCTTCCTGCCCGCCGAACTCACACTCTGAGCGGAGGGGGCCAACTCTCCTCCGTCTGCCTGGAGATTTACCAGCGATTTGACTCTGAGCAGCCAGAGAAGCTCGCCAAGGTATATTAACTCATTCAGTTACCAGCCAATTCTGGACCAAGTCTGAAAAGACGTTAAAAAACGTCTTTGGGAGTGAATGAGTTCAGCCGCAGCGTATTCCCAAATTCGCCGAAAAGGTTTTTTGTTTTTGTTTTTTTTTTTTTTTTTTGCTTGTACAGATTATATTGCGAGACCTGGAGCCCAAAGAGGAGAACCACAACATTGACACAGTGGTCACCATGAAACGGTATGGATGCTTTTTTTTTTTTTTTTATCATCGCGATTACCGACTGCATTTTGGTGTTCCTCCCATTATTTGTGTGTGTGTTAACAGGGATGGTTCCCTCCATGTCGCCTGTGTCGAGCAGAACAGCGGGAGGTCCGAGATCATCGACATAGCAGCCGCGTCATGAAACTAAATGACCCCAGACACTATGACATCCATTTTTTTTTTTTTTTTTTTTTTTTTTTTACACCCAAGATCAATAAACGTATAAATCGAAATTTTTACCCCTTCGGCTGCCAGTGACTACTTGGTGCTCTTCTGCGTGGGGTAATGTCAGGGTCTATAAATATATTTACAATAAGTTGTCATACCATTAAAAAAAAAAAGTATATCCCTATTTGTAGGGTAATAAAACGGCACAATGAACCACTTTAGCTCACCTTAGCTTTGGGCCAAACAAAAACTCTGATTGTGACATCCCAGAAAAAATCGGGTGTCTGTGTGTATTTTTTTTTTTTTTTTTTTTAAACAAAAGGCACATTATTACAAGGATTTTATTCTTTTTAAGGAGAAAGTGTCATGTCCTTTTTAGAGAATAATGGCAGCTTTTCCAGAGTTAAAAAAAAAAACTGAAAAATGTGACTTTTTTTTCTATCATTAAACCGACTTTCTTGGGAAAATGTGAGGTGTCAACAATTGGAGGACACATTGCGGTCATCGACAAAGGATCATCAATAGGTGAGCTCCAAGGTTTGATTCAACATTTTATGTTGCATTGTAAGTAAACGCTACGCATTGAAACGAATACATTTCATAATATTCAAACAACAATCATTGTCTGCGCTTATACGAAGAAAGGTTGTCAAAAGTCTTTTGGATTTCACTATTGCTTCCTACGCACCCCATACTAAAACGTTTCATCTGTTTGGAACTTCAACCTCTCGATTTGAACTCATCCCAGATGTGTGATCCTTCCTCTATTCTTCCCTTCAGCAGCCGTGCTCGGGGACGATGCGACACTTGAGGATCTTCAGGTAGTTCTTGATCTTGTCCGAGTCGCGGCGAAAGCAGTAGAGGAGCTCGTGGTCTTTCATCAGGCGCCACCCGCCGCTTTCCGAGGGCAGGAAATCCGCCAGGGTGCCGACGGAGTTGCTGATCATCCCCAGTGTCTGCATCTAAGGTAGAGAAATGCACAATGTGCCTTCATAGTTGTCATCTTTAACCCTTTCACGCACCAGTAATAACTTGATAAGCTGTTCACTGTAGTGACCGCTGTCCCCGAAAGGGTTAATTTAGCGTCTCGGTTTCACGAGTACCTTTTCGGCCACTTTTTCCACACCTTTGCGTAGCTCATGCACCATGTCGCTCATCTCGAGGGCCTTGTCCGAGCTGAAGTTGGCCAGGTCATGCTGGTGGGCTGTGATCTGGTGGAAGTGCCACAGGGGGTCTCTCCACGCCATGAGGAGCTTCAGGATCACCTCGGTTAGCTCCTCGCGCTACAATCACAATAGGACAATTTGGAATGGGGGGAGTTGGGAAATTCCATTTTAGTTCAGCTTTCCACGTGGAACTAAATAGACATTACCGGTTCTACAAAACGTACCCTGAGCACCTCATACCGGGATTAAACGTAAAGGCAGATTTACCGCTATTTTCTGAGCGTTCTCCTTGCCGTTGGGGGTGAGGAGGTTGGAGGTGTGACAGTTGCGACTGATCCTTCCAACGTGATTCCGACTGGGCACGAAGTACTGCTCCTGCTTCGGTGCACATCCCAAGAGTGAAATATCAGAGGTCCGATGTCATGTAAATGTCACCGGGTGGCTGCGTAGCTGTGATGACTGGCAATACTGTACTACAATGCTATGTCAGGTTTAATTCAAATGAGTATGTGGCTTTATGAATGCAATCATAACTTTTAATGGGCAGTCTCAGTCTTGAAATTATTTGAACAGTTGTATTTTTCATGTTTGCATCACACAAACAGCAATCAGTAGTCAATTTCGTCATAAATGTACAAAAAAATGTCTTCATATGTCATTGAAAGCCCATGTTTCCGAGTCTCTACTGTTTTTAGGGATATCTTCTGTTCGGCTTCTCTCGTCTCATCCGAGAACCAATTTCAATCAGACTTTCAGCATATACAGCTAAGTTTTAATGGGCAGTCTCAGTCTTGAAATGATTTGAACAATTAGCATTTTTGCATGTTTGCGTCACATAAACAGCAATCAGCAGGAGTAGTCAATTTCGTCGTAAATGTACTAAAAATGTGTCTTCATATGTCATTGAAAGCCCATGTTTCCGAGTCCTTATTGTTTTTCGGGATATCTTCTATTCGGCTTCCCTCGTCTTTTCAGAGAACCAATTTCAATCAGACTTTCAGCATATACAGAACGATGGGTATGCAAATGATGAAAAAAAATGCCACTTACAAACTCAGAGTGAAGGTCATTGGAGATGCCGTGCATCCTGGCCGAGTGTTGGATGACTCTGTCAAACAGGTTGGCCAGCGAGAGCACGCGGCACCTGGACTTACAGGAGCAATGGAAATACCTGATGTGAGGCTTCGCGGCATCCTGCAAAGTGAAGTGGAGCTCCTTTCTCCCGAGTGTATAGTGTAAGTGTCCCTCTCTGACTCTTTAATAGTGACCAAAAGAGCAAGGAGGCGGGGAGGGAGCCAGGTTGCGAAGGGGTCAGACGTTTGACATGGTGTTCGTACTACAGTGAATCATGAATCATAGCTTGAGATCACACACTCGTGGAAACAACTTTAAACGTATGAAACAGGGACATTTTAACAATACAAGATTTATTTATTTTTTTAGCTCTGATAGAATCAGCTCACCTACAACCCAATTGAAGACAAGCACTATAGAAAATGATAGATGGATTTTATCAGAGAATTTGTGATATAGCATGTTTTTTTTCCCCAACAGTGAAGTGTGACAATGTTAAATCTTTGTTTTAAATCTAAAAATTATGATTTTTGAGTCCCAAACTAGAATAATAATTTCACAAATGAATGCAAGACAGAAGGGACTGAGGATAGTGCCTTGTGGTACACCATGACTGATACTTAACAGTCCTTGCGAGTGAAACTTTTGACTCTTTTTGTATGATCCTTAACAAGGCGTTTGATTTATTAAAGGCTTTAAATTCATATATCCGTTTTTTTAACCTTATTGTCACTCCACGGCCCCTGAAATATCAAGAAGCAGAATCAGTGTGCAGCTATTTCTGGAATATCGGAATATAGTCATTTTCATTTTGTCATGGGGTGTTGTGCGTAAAGTGTTGAGGAAAAGGAATGTATTCCATATTTTATGAAGGCTGTGGCCTAACACTATATGGAGGGGGGGGGGTGAAATGCTCTGAATATGTCTATAGGCTCCACTGAGGGCAACATATTGGGCAAATATGTCGAATGCCAATTTGTCCGTCACCTGCACCCAAAAGTCCTCCACATCCGGTGCACGTGTTGTCTTGTGTGCAAGCGAGACCCGGAATAACCCCCTGGGCGCGCGACGAAAGCAGTGGCATCATTAAGAGGGTATGTCGGTGGACTGTATTCAAAATTTAGTGTTTACTCACCAGCCACGGGGCAAACCCCTGAGAACAGATGACAAAAAAAAAGGTCATTGGAAGCAGTGCGGGCACTAACAGGAAGAGAAGACTGGCCCGGCGAGCGACCTTCTGCCGGAGCTCACAGTGCCACTGAGAGCAGTGTGTCACTTTGTGTTCAAAGATGGTTGAATGTCAAACAATCGTGTTTTTAATTCATGTCGTAAGCGGTTGACTCACCGGCATGCGTACGTAATACAGCAGGGTTCCCCAAACTGTGGGTTGGGAGCCAAAATAGTTCCAGCTGTCAAACTCACGTTCTTATTTAATTTCAATTCATAGTCAAATTACCCTAACTTGCATGTTTTTGAAATGTGAGAGGAGGCTGGAGTGATGAGATGTGTTCTTAGGAACATTTATAGATGATACGTCCATGTTAAGGTGACGGGATTCTGTTGCACGTTTATCAAAACCCCAAATGACGTTTGGCATGTTGTCCCCTTGTCCATTTCAGACTGACCCGCGCTGGAGTGGGTTCACAGAAGTGCTATCCGTGACCAGGGGCTTTTCTTGGCAGGCTGTCGGGGAACAGACGTCACCTGGGAACGCACTCTCAATGGGATGTAACATTTTGTTTATGAATGGACACCGGTGTGTCTCAATAAATTAAAATATTGCGAGAACATGAAGTTTATTACACTAGTTGAGTTCAAAAAGTACAACTCATGTTGTATATTCAATATACAGGTTAGGCAGGAATTGACCTTTTCCAAAGTATAAGTGCTCACTCTGTATAATATGAGAACGACTTTTAGAATTGAACGACTGTGTATGATATTCAACATTGAGCCGCAGCTGCATATTGTATACATTTAAATCATTGTGATTTTGCATCATTATGTTATTGTTGACAGAAATGCCAACAACACTGCAGAGAGCAGTAAACTGGTTTTAAAAACAGTTAATTCGTCCGTAACTGAGCGTGCGTTCGACGTAATTCGCGCTCATGCCGACGTCGTTCACATGGTAACGTATGTCGGTTAACAGTGATCGGAAGTCGCTTTTCGTGAAAGGGGATTCTTGGTTCATCGTCTTCGCCATAGTATGTAATTACTTAACACTCTTACAGTGTGAAAATAATTGAAATATTTCACCTTTTAATGTTAAAAACTTTTATTTTTTATTTTTATTTTATAAAAGGAACGCGGAAAGCGTCAGTGCAGTCTCGCAAATTCATTTGACTTCAAATGCCGGGCGGGCGAGGTTTTATTCACACCAATTCATTTGCAACAATTTTCCGCCTGCGGGGGACGCTAGATATTAAAACAAGCTCCTTCTCTGACGTAGGTACCTTCGTGGCAGGAAGTTTGTTTTCTGTCAGAGCCAAGATGGCGTCCTCCGCAGGGGGAGACGTCGGTGCTGAAAATCTGTCAAAAGAGTCTTTGAATCGAGTTGATACACTTGACAGTCGTTGTTTTTCGGATCTTTCTGACGAAATGCGTGACTATGTGGTGGGTTTTTTGGACAAAGAAGTGGGCAGCGACTTGAAATCTCTGAGGAATGTGGGAAGCCTTTTGGAGAAATTAAAAGAGGACAACAGCACGTTAGAAAAACAGGTGAGCATTAAATGTACAACAAGACATCGGAAATGTTTGAATCGATGTGTCGTGTACCTCCATTTAGGTGTTCACAGTGTCCAGCTCTGCACCTCCCCAAGTGTCTGCAGCTCTGTCTGCTGCTGAAGATGCCAGATCTTCTTTGGAGGAGCTTCTGCAACGAGAGAAACTCATCTCCACAAAACTGCAACAGGTAAATAAGACGACACGATATATATCTTTTTTTAATTTTACACTTTGAAACGTCACTGTGAAGTGCGTTTTTTGCCGAAATGGGTTGTTTTACTACTGTCAAATATGAGATAGTATTGGATAAGATGAGCTGCGGTACTTTCTCCAATTACATACTGTGTAATTATGACCAAATTCCTCCGGAAATATTTGCAAAAAGCAGTTCTCTGTTCCCACTCGTAGCACCTCCAAGGCTCCCAGCCATGGATGGATACTCTCAGCCGCAAGCTGAGCCAAGTGGAGACGGTGGAGAGACACATGAAGTATCTCCGCTGCCTTCAGCACATTGAAGAGCTCAGGTACGAAATCCAATCCCTGCCGTCTGTTTTTTTTTTCCTTTTCTTTTTTTAAATGACCATCTTGGATTTACTGCACTCTGTGTATCCACAGCGCTGTTGTCCAACAGTGTCTGATGACCAGCAGCGTGTGGGAGGCCATCAGGGCTGTGGAGAGCATGGCCGTAATGGATGCCGGTCTGAGTGAGTCCAAATGTTCTCACCTGCGGGACTTTCTCCGCGAAACTCTTCACTTCTGGCACAAGATCATCAAGGATCGGCTGGCTGGGTAAACGGCCCACTTCATCCCTGTCAAGCATGTATACATGTGACATACAGCGGTACCCTGACTTACGATTACAATTAAATCATTCTTCCCTATTGAACGAAATCATATTTTGGTTGAAGTTAACTCATCTCTTCATCTTGTGCAATTCTCAGGGATTTGGAGAAGGTGTTGACCCAGCTCCACTGGCCGATCATCTCCCCTCCTACCCAGTCTCTCACGCCCGCTGCCAACGGGCAAGAGCTGGCCAGTCAGCTGGAGCTGCTCGTCACACAGCTGCTGGCCCTCCAGACATCGTATCCTTCCCTTCCAAATGTCCGAGTCAAGGAAGTGACTCAAGTAAGCCGTCGGATTCTTTAACTCTCTCCCGTCCAGTGATGACCTCATCTCTCAGAGGACGTCGCCCTGCTCCAAAGCCGAAGCCCAGGCAGTGGCTTTCCCCAAAGATCCTCCGCTCTGCCTGCCCATCAAGATCATGCTGCAGCCACTCAGCAAGAGGTTCCGATATCACTTCTATGGCAATCGACAGACCAACACTCCCGGCAAGGTTGCTCTACCCTTCACTCGTCATGCATCCACGCAACCCTCTGTTTGTGAAACTTGCGTCTGTGCGTTCATTTGCAGCCTGAGTGGTACCTGACTCAGGTGCTCATGTGGATAGGGAACAACACAACCTTCCTGGAGGAAAAGATCCAACCTATCCTGGACCGAGCTCATGCCACCGTCAATGCCAGGGTGCGTATAATTCAATGAGCTCATGCCTTGTATTTTTGATGAATAGTAGCCCCACCGCCCCAAAAAAAAAAAGTTTATATATCAGCGAAGAAATTCAGTGAGTTATTAGAATAACCGAGGGTACTCTTTCAGGTCGAGTTGTGTCGAGGCCTGCTCACTTTAGTCCGGGAGAAGGTGGCAGGTGACGCGTCCCGCCTGCTCTACGACGACACGCTCTTCTGCCACCTAGTGGAGGAGGTGCTCCAGTTCGAGAAGGAGCTGCGGAGCATCCACTCCTACCCGCCGCCTCTGCCCGGCTTGCTCCACCTGCTGCTCGATGACGCCGTCCTCCAGAAGTGGCTCACGGTGGAGAAGAAAAGTAGGTTGGCAAAATTTTCCCGGCGGCGGGCGATGGCGCAACGCTAAAAACGCGTATTGCGTGTGTGTGCGCGCAGTGGCGCTGGAGAAGGTGGATCAAATTTTCCCGGCGGCGGGCGATGGCGCAACGCTATAAACACGTGTTGCGTGTGTGTGTGCGCGCAGTGGCGCTGGAGAAGGTGGATGGCATGTTGTCAGCTGAAGGAGCGTGGATCTCTCAGTACAAAGACATCCGAGACATGGATGAGCTCAAGTCCCCGGATTGTGCCGAGACCTTCATGACTCTGCTCCAGGTCATCACGGGTAAAGCCTTGACCCCAAATGGGATAAACACTGAGCACCACTACAATGTTAAAATGTATTTCTGGTTATTTTTTTTTTCCCCCCTTTTAGACCGCTACCGGCCGTTACCTTGTCCGTCCGCACAGCTGAAGTTTCTGGAGCTCCAGAAAGAGTTGGTGGATGACTTCCGTATACGACTCACTCAGGTCATTTCAAACAATACATTTGGGTTAGAGTTGCCCCCATAAATGAAAATACAATCCTTGGCTTTTCCTCTTTCATCTATAACGGCTTCAAACAGCAAAGAGTATGCAGAAAGGTGGTTAAGATTGTGTCTTAGGTGTTGTATTATTTTGTTCTGACCGCGGTCGAGAAACCGGCGCTCGCTGAACGACTTTTCTCTTCCGTTTCATTCAGGTGATGAAAGAGGAGTCGCGCTGCCCGCTCAGTCCACGCTACTGCGCCATCCTCAACGCCGTCAACTACATTTCCACCATCTTGACGGACTGGGGGGACAATGTGGTAAGGCTCGATCCGTGGGTGTGATTGTGACCGATGGCTTGACACTTCAAATTGGGAGTCTTTCCGCATGTGTATTTATTTTTATTGGTTAACCCTTTCAGGGACAGGGGTTGTCATTGTTTATGCACGAAAGGGTTAATGATTAAAAACAATTTTTTGCTCATTTCCCGCTCGTTTAGTTTTTCCTGCAGCTGCAACAGGCGGCCGTGGCGCTCGGCGACGAGGCGGCGGTGGTGGGTGGCTTGGGGATGATGGAGATGGGTCGCCTGGCCTCCATGGAGAGCTCGCTCTTCGAAGGCCTGCTGGCCCTGCTGGATCGACTTCGAGGAGACATGATGGGCCGGCTGCTGGACGGCATTATGAGGGACATCGCGGAAAAAGCCAAAACATATTGCCAAGACAGGTGCGGATTCTTCTTCTTCCTTGTCAGTCGCGAGCGTTGGCTCGGCATGAATCGCCTCCGTTCTCCTCCCGCCCTTGTAGGTGGTTTTCTCATCCGTCCCAGCACGACCTGTCCGCCATGACTTTGTCCAGTTCCGCGTGTCCCATGATGCTTTGCATCAGGGACAGTCTGTTGAACCTGCATCAGGTTTTAAGTCTGTCGCTGTTCCAGCTGGCTTGGCAGGGCCTCGCAGAGAGACTGGACAGCTTTCTCTACCAGGAAGTAAGCAGATACATTTGCCCGCCTCCCTCACCCAACCCAATTTAAAAGGCTTATTAAAGGTAGCAGGACACCCTTGCGTAACTGGAATCAAGTGACTTTATATGTCCATGCATTTCTCTCTCTTTCAGGTGGTCCTGTCCAATCATTTTAGCGATGGAGGAGCAGCTCAGCTTCAGTTTGACATGACCCGAAATCTTTTCCCTCTCTTCGGTCACTACTGCAAAAGACCTGAGAACTTTTTTAAGCAGTAAGTACAGAGAAAGGTGCATCGTAGACCTTCTTTTACATTCGGCGGTGAAGGGGAAAAAGTTCCACCTGAATGTGTAAATCAGGATGCTTATGAGCACGTAGATGAAACGCACGATTTTCATTTCAAATGTCCCACTGCATATTTTGAACGTAGCATTCTGCTAAGAAAAAGCACAGTCTTGTTTATTATTATTTTTTTTTAAAATCAAATTTCCCGTCTTCCCAGTGTTAAGGAAGCCTGCATCATCTTGTGCCTTAACGTGGGTTCTGCTATCCTGCTGAGGAACCTCATCAAGGAGTCTTCCTCAGCAGAGGACACCAGGGATTGGACGGGAAGGGACGACCCCTCGCCGCAGTCCGCCTTGAACGAGTTGGGAGTTTACTACTTGGCCCCTTGTGATGTCTTAATTCTCTTTAACCTCAGAGCCTCCTGGCCTGGACAGTGACAGTTGGGATTTCCCAATCTTATCAATCCACAATTTCACATTTGACTTCCATCATGTACAAAATATAGATCCATTTGTTGTCATCCCCAAACCCATCAGAGTCCTTTTATTATCCGGAATGGCTTGCTGTACATCAAAACTACATGTAACACTTTGGGGAGACTAAAAGAAGAAAAAAAAAAAAAGAATCCCCATTGGGCAAACACGTAATTAATTGCTGGATCTGCTCCGACCCTTAAGGCAAATGACTCGACTCCATCCTGAATGAGTGCAAACTGTTCCCATGGGGAGGCTCTTCAGTTCAGTAAAGGAGCTTTTGTGTCCTTTTAATCACCCAAGACAGTCCGGTCTTGTCAATATAAAAGTCTTAAATCTCCCATGTGGACGACACATCTATTTCTCCGGCTGTTCCACAACCTGGATGTTGATGCTCTCCTTCTTGCCTTTGTGTCCCGGTAGTTTGAGATTCCGCTCGGTTAAAATCATGTTCGATTCCTCTTCCTCGGAGTCAGAAGAACTCTCCTTGTCCTCCTCCGACTCGCTATCTGATCCGCTGAGCTCTACCAGCGCAACGTCCTGGAAAACACGGAAGAAGAACTGAACCACCGTGTACAAATCATGTCGTCAAACGAACTGTGGAAAAGTTTTCTGCTCACCATCTCGATAATTTTCTCTGCCGCCTCAACGTCCTCTATGTCGAAATGTGTTGCAGAAGTTTCTTCAATCTGCTGCTTTAGCTTCTGATTGGCTTCCGCGATCTGCGGGAGGAAATTCTGCAGCCGTTCCATCACTGTTCCAGAACAGAAATCCCAATTTGTATTTGCGCATGCGTTTCTTCTTCGTTCCATCGGTCAGTACTGTATGCCAATGATCACAATTCATCTCACCGCTGCTGCGTGGAACTCTTTCTGTCTTCAGCCCATCCCGTGGTTTCAGCAGCAGCTTCTCAACGAGACCTGAGTAACAAAAATGACAATATTTAAGCTTTTAAATAAACAAACGATCGAGTACAGTCCGTCCCCGACTTACGTTGTGACGCGGGACACGAAGGCACACTCAGTATTGTATTTACTTTCCACATAGGTTTGATATGTATCGCCGAGAAGGGATTTTCAATTATTGACTATAATAATAAAGTCGGGAGATTTTAGTACAAATGCATTCGTCGTAAACCGAAGGACCCTCTACAGTACTAGCATGAGGTTTTCTAACTAAATCACGTAAAAGCAACCCATTCAATGCAACCTCCCCTTTTAAGAGCAAAAAAAAAAAAATCTGGTTTTCTTTGCTCACCTCCACCGCTACCGCATGACAACAAATCCTGCGAACTTGATTTACTCCGTTTATCCATTACAGAAGCAACACGACGCCAAAATGTTCGCGTGTTTTTTTTGTTTTTTTTTTGGAAGGGGTGGGGGACTACATCCGGGTCACAAGTAACATGAGTGATACTATGTTCTGTGTGTCTGTTGCGCCTCTAACGGTCAGGAGGAGTTCGGTAAATAAAAATAAAAAAAAACGCCATGTACTGCAACTGTTATGTCATAACAAATCATTTATGCCAGTGAAACTTTCCCCTCTAACATAATATACGAAATAAACGTAAACTGGAATGACTACAATACAAAAGCTCTTTTAAAGCGCGTCACACCCGTGTACCGAAAAGAGTGCGGCGCGGGCCGAGGAAAGAGAGGTACCATCTTTGTTTCGCAGATGATCTTGGGCCAGCTCGCTGACGCGGCTGTGTGTGAGACTGTCATCATCGGCTTGCATCTTCTTCGATTTTGGATGAAATGTCTTCGCGTCGCAATGGTAAACTTCCCGAATAAGACGCGCTTAAAAAATACGATATGAATTATAACCACGTGCTTCGTTTATGTCCGAAACGTCGACCGTAGCCTTTGTTTTTCCCAACGTTGAAAGCGTTGGAAGACTGGTGGAGCCGCAAACATTTCTCTTTTTTTTTTACACAGCTAGCGTAGCACGTTGCTAACTATCACCAACACTGATTTACGAAATATTTGTCTGCTTTTTAGGCTATTCGAATTCAACGTGAAGTTTTTTTATTTTTTTTTTATTTTACATGAGACGTTATCTCAAATGTCAACCGTGAATAAGAAAGTGAGAGCGTCAATACAAAAACGTCATACCCCTGGAAAATTAAAAACTGGGTGTCAATTTTGCATTTTAATCTTTGAAAACTACATTTCCACACTCGTTATTTATGCGGAGACGTAAACAAATGTTCTCTG
>NW_017805987.1:1008665-1017228 GCF_001891065.2 Hippocampus comes
TTTTCAAAGATATGCTGTACTCCTTAATTTTATGATCTTATTTCATTTTTAAATTTTATTTTGTCCATTATTTTTTTGGGGACAAACATAATTTTTGTACTTTTACTTTTGTGACATTTTTAAATGTTTATTCTCCCCCCCAAAAATGATCTTTTTGATTAGAAGAACAAAATAGCCAATTTTTCAAGAGACTTTTCATTCAAATTTCTTTGTTCGATTCATGTATTGAATGAATTTTAAAGTTTTTATTCAAAACAGTTTTTGTTTTTGCGCGAATAAAAAAATGAATTTCTGCCAATACTTACAATAAAGGAAAATGTAAAACAAAATTTAAAAAAAAAAGCATTAAAGTAGAGTAAATTAACTACAGTACAGCAAAATACCTGGACTTATAATGTACAAATCTCCTTTGGAATGACTTTTAAGTTGATCTTCTCAACAAACCGAAACTTCCTCCCTTTCAGAAAGGCAGTCGGCGCACATTGTTGCGTTAATGGCTTTTAGCCGACGCGTTGCCAGCAAAAGCCTGTTGTTCATGACTTTAATTGAAGTGGCCCCGCAGGCACACTTAAGTCATGAGACATTGCACTCTCATCTACATGATTGCGGGGAGAGGCGGGTGGGGAGATTTGATTTCACCGCATCAAATGGTGTCAAAAGAAAGATTGGAAAGTCGATAAATCCGCTCGGCGTGCCGTTGTCGCCCTCGGCCGTATCTCTTAAGTAAAACAAAATGTCCCCCCCCCTCACTCGCGCGGGATAAGATGAGTGTCATCAAAATGTCCTTCCTGGCTCTGTTTTTGCCCAAGCAGCACTGGGAGGCGTTCCGCTACATCACCGAAATCTTCATCTTGGTTCCCGCTCTCCTCGGCCTCAAGGGCAACTTGGAGATGACGCTGGCGTCGCGCCTCTCGACAGCGGTTAGACAAAACACACACTCGCACGCACGCACAAGCTGTTTGTTTGCCTAATTTGTTCCCGTTCAGTGGCTTTCCATCCACCTTAACTGGCCGTTACGCAAAAAGGGAGGCGTTAGGG
The DNA here is from genome assembly GCF_001891065.2 of Hippocampus comes. Taxonomy (NCBI): domain Eukaryota; kingdom Metazoa; phylum Chordata; class Actinopteri; order Syngnathiformes; family Syngnathidae; genus Hippocampus; species Hippocampus comes. Next base: position 1,009,704 of record NW_017805987.1, read on the forward strand.
TGAGTCAGCACAAAAAAAGGGCCTTCTCCGAACTCTACCTCGGATTGATTCTCGCATGATGAGTCTCCCTTCTTTTTGTTATGAACGAAAAAAAAAAAAAACATGCATAAGATATCATAGTGACACTACACGAAGAGTTCATTCCTCAACTCGGATGCTCTCTTTAGTCGAAACGCTTATTTACTTTAGAGGAAGAATTGCTGCGCAACATGGAAATTCAATGGCTTTGCGAAACCAGTTTGACATTTCAGTCCGTTCCCTCGTTTCACTTCTTGAAGAGCGAACAAGTAGCTCGCGGAATTTCTGCCTTTGTTTGCCTTGGAGCGCTTTGCTACTACACCCCCGCCTCCCCTTTCCCCCCCACTGGCTCGCTCCACACAGCCCCTCACATTCACAGTGGAGTGGATTTACCTCATGTCAAGTGAGCTGGAAAAAAAGACTTTTTGACGGTACACTTTGGCTCGGCTTTTGTCGAAAGTAGGCCAGATTTCAGTCTGCGCGTTCCAGTCGGGAAGTTGCCGTTGTGCATTGTTTTTGGGAAAACAAGGTCGGACTTGCCTCGCCGCTGTTAGTTTTTTTTTTTTATGAATTGTGTACAACTCGTTTGTTGAACTGGATACCGTCAACCAAAATAAAACAAAAGGAAGTCATTATTGTGCCATTCTTTCGGCCGCAGATCCAAACACGCCACGCCAAAAAAACAACAACAAAAATAGACAAGCAAACATTCCATGTGGGAGGGTGGGGAAATGTCAAAACCACAGACGCTGTTCATTTGCTTTTGTCGTGTGAACCCCACACAGGTGAACGTGGGCAAGATGGACTCGCCGATTGAGAAGTGGAATCTAATCATCGGCAACCTGGCACTCAAGCAGGTAAATTCTTCTTCAAAAGCTTATGTAACGGGTGCTTGTACTTGTTCGAAAGTTGGAAGAGGACGACGAACCGCACGTTATCATGTCAGGGACGTCTGACAGATGGAGACACTGTTAATCAATCGATAAACTCGTCCTGGCACGTGTTTGGATCATCCCCGCTGTTTCACAAAACGGTTGCTGTTTTGGTTTTGTTTAGGTCCAGGCCACCGTGGTGGGCTTCTTGGCCGCCGTGGCGGCCGTGGTTCTCGGCTGGATCCCGGAGGGCAAGTTCCAGATGAGCCACGCCGTGCTGCTGTGCTCCAGCAGCGTCGCCACGGCCTTCATCGCTTCCATGCTGCAGGGTAAACGTGCCCGTCAACGGTCAAACCCTCCCCCCCCCAAAAAAAAAAACGGAAGAAGACTCTTGACTGACTTTTTTTGACGCGCCCTTCCGTGTTTCAGGTTTCATCATGGTGGGCGTGATCGTGGGCTCCAAGAAGACGGGCATCAACCCGGACAATGTGGCCACGCCCATCGCCGCCAGTTTCGGTGACCTCATCACCTTGGCCATCCTGGCTTGGATCAGCCAGGGCCTCTACAAGTGCCTTGGTAGGTCAAAGAGCATCGAGCATCTCATTTTTCTTGGTGGTCGATCCTGCACGTCGATTTGGGAGGGTTACCAGACAAAAAAACCCTCCACAAAAAAAAAAAAACACCTTGAGAGACAGACGGGTTCATAGCTCAATTTTTTTTTTTTGTTTTTATTAAGTTAAAAAAAATCTCTGGGAGGGCCACTTACAGATTTTCAGAAATGGGCAACTCACAAAAGACTTTAGTCGTTATTTTTTGCGTTTTTGTGCAAACAAAAAAACAAAACACCTTGAGAGATGCATTCATAGCTTTTTTTTTTTTTTTTTTTTAATTAAGTAAAAAAAAATCTCTGGGAGGGCCACTCAGAGTTTCAGAAATGGGCAACTCACAAAAGATTTTAGTCGTTATTGTTTTGCATTTGGTGGATGCTCAGCCACGCCAGAGATCCAAGTATTGACATATGCAAACAATTAAAAAAAAAAAAAAAAAAAAAAAAAAAAAAAAAAAAAAAAAGTCAATAATCCACAGGAGTGTCTTGGGTCAAATACTTTTTGTGCTCGCGTTTTTTGTAACTCCCCTATTTGGCCACTAGAGGGCCCCCTTTGTCCCTCTCTCGAGCACAAACGCGCAACGTCAGCTTGCACAACAGACCTCCTTGTCTTCTCCCGGCAACATTCCACATGTTTTAATTCATGTCACGCCCAAAACCCGCTTGTAATACAGTCCACGCCACTCCCGCCGAATGCAGCATCACATTCAAACTCCTCCACCTCCGAGATGTTCCCTCCTCGAGAAAACAGAGGCACGGTTTATTAAAACGCTCTTCAGACTCCATATTTCCACAGCCGGAAGGCGTAATGATGCTGTCTGGCCTGCGTCTCTTCCCTCCACAAAGTCCTTGTTGTTCTCGAGCGCAGCCGCGCTGATATTTTTACCGAAAAGTTGCAACAAAAGGCTGTTTTTGGGACGAAAAGGGGGGGGAAAAAATGGAGGAGACACTGGCATCAAGTCACTTTTAATTTTCGGGCACTTTTTTTTTAATCACTGTGTTGTTGTTTTTTGTGTTGTAATCGTTCTGGCCATAAAAGAGGGAATTGTTTCCAAATTAAAAAAAAAATGTGACGGATGACGACCACCTCCCCCTCCCCCCCACCCCCCCAGATCCCTACCCGTACGTCTCTTCCGTGGTCTGTGCCTTCTTCATGTGTCTGACACCCCTGTGGATGGTCATCTCCTCCAAGCACCCGGCCAGCCGCACCCTGCTCTACTCGGGATGGGAGCCGGTCATCACGGCCATGATCATCAGCAGGTATTTTCTCTGCGGCGCTTGAAAAGCGAGTAGACGAGCAGTTTTTTTTTTCTGCTTCTGTGATGCTATCAGCTCTGCCTGACGACTCATCCCTGAAACAAATTGCGACAGCTAGCGATGCTGAGTTCCCCAGGCTTTATAAATGCACCTCTTGTCTTCAGTGTGCTTATTCTTACTCTTCTTATCAGCATCGGAGGGCTGATCGTGGACAAAACGGTGTCTGACCCCAATCTGGCAGGAATTGTGGTCTACACGCCCGTGATCAACGGTGAGTCACAACTAACGGTGCCATTGGGCAATTCGAACCAAAAACGTATTCCAATTTTTTTCAAAGGCGACAGTGCGCCTGACACTCTGATGCGCCTTCGACATGGATCAATATTCTGATTTCTTGGTTTTAAATGTCTCATATGGCGCTTTAAATGTCTCGTACGGCGCTTTGTTACAGATGCAGCGGTTGTGAAAGCTCTGTATCAATAAAGCTTGTATTCGTTTGAATGAAATGGAAAAGATGTGGCACTTGTTGAGAAAAATTCCACCGACCGGTGGAAACGTTGAAATTGTACAGTTATTATCACGAGTTCAAATTTATTACTCGATTAAAAAAAAAAAAGTCATTGTTTTGAGAATGAAGATGTATTTTTTTTCAGGATGAAAAAGTCAATCTTATGATTCATGTCAACTTTATTGTCAAATGTGCAACATACAGCACAGATGAAATTTCTTTCCTCAGGGGAGAGAGGAGCCGCCGCGGGTGCCCGCGCCGCCATCAAAAGAACAGTGAACTTAAAATGACAACTTTGGTCATTCTTTTTTGAGCTTATTTAATAATATTGGGCTGAGGACAAAGCCTTGTGGGATTCCATGGCTCCGTTTTACACAAAGAGGATGCTGTAGCGCTTTCAGTCAAGTATTTATACCCCTTGAAATTTCCTGGATTGCATTTGAGGTGGGGATGAATGACTTGAGCAGGCCGCCGTGCGAGGACCGACTGCGGGCCGTCCTTTTATGTTTTGATTTTTGAGTGTCGGCAACCCTTTTCATTGCTGTTCTTGAACCCCCTTTCGCGGTGTCAAGGTATCGGAGGGAACCTGGTAGCCATTCAGTCCAGCCGCATCTCCACTTTCTTGCACTTCCACTTTGCCCCAGGGGAGGTCCCCGAGGAGGCCAAGGGCTGCTACTACCCCTGCCGCACCTTCTTCGGCACAGGTCAGCCCCGCCCCGCGCCGGCGGATTCCCGCGACTCAAGCATCTTGACTTGCTTTTCGTCCCAGGGCCCAATCACCGATCCGCTCAGGTTCTCCTCCTCCTGGTCATCCCTGGCCAGCTGATATTCCTCTACACCATTCACCTGATGAAGAGCGGCCACACCACGCTGACGCCCATCTTCATGTCCGTCTACCTGGCCGCCGCTCTGCTGCAGGTGCGCAAACGCTCTCGCCGTTTGAAATCAGTCGAGCTGCTCATCGTGTGCGCGTGGCCTTCGCCAGGTGTTGCTGCTGTTGTGCATCGCCGACTGGATGGTGCACTCCATGTGGCGCAGCGGCAAAGACCCCGACAGCTTCTCCATCCCCTACCTGACGGCGCTGGGCGACCTGCTGGGCACCGCTCTGCTGGCGCTCAGCTTCCACTTCCTGTGGCTCATCGGCGACCAGGACAGCGACGTGGGCGACTGACGGGTGACGTACTCTGCCATACATTTCCGCAGCTCGCAATCGCGGAGACTTTTGCGCCTTTTTTTGCACCGGAGCGCTTGCGTATGACTCTGCCGGTCCTTTCAAACGCCCCTGAAAAGTCCTCCGCTTGGCTGGAATGATTCTTGAATTGACTTTATCCTGGGAACTGCGCGCGAGTGGCAAAGTTGCAATTCGAGTTCCAAATCGGTTGGCGCAACGGATGCCAGAGGAGACGGCTGCACGGAGCACCCTTTGTTCACGTCATTGCGGGCTTTTGCGCACGTACGACAGGATCCGGTATTCAATCCGTGTGCCTCTCGAGATTGACTGGTTGACAAGGTGTCGTTTCCATGACAAAATGTTTCTCAGTGGATGTCAGTTTTGCACCCCCCCGCCTCCCCAGAAAAAAAACAAAACACTGCCCATGTAGCAGCAGCGTATGCCATTTAAATGTTTTTGTCGAAATAAATATTTCCAATATCGTATCTCATTTGTCATTGTTGTTGTCGTCAAAGGTGGTGAGGAGCAACATGAATTTTCACTTGAGCAGCCAGCCAGCCAGCTGTCCCGATGCTTACTTGCTCCGGAATTGACTGTGAAGGTTTTTGCGTGTCTTTGTAGTGCAGAAGGATTGCCGTATGAATGCAAAGTTTTTCAACCTTGTGATGAAATGCTCCAAAGCGCACTGACAATTTTCTATGTTGACGAACTCTCTCCCCATTTGAATGCAAGCCAGTTCCTTGTCCAAAAGCTCTGACCAACACTCATAATTGTTTTTTTTTTTTCCTCAATAAGGTCAACTCTTTACAATGCCAGAGGTTCCGAGACGGACTCCTCTGCCTGTCAGTCATCCTGTCACCCCCTGGGCCCTGCGCGCAATGGTCACATGAGGCCTGCACACAAAAGGGGCTTGAAGGAGAGGTCCATCGGTGCAAGCAGCAAGCAGCAAACAGCACACAACTGTTGATTTATGCACACCATTGCTGGAAATTTCTCAAGAGGTTTGTCGATAATAAAAGTGTGTGTGTGTGTGTGCGGCGAAAAACATTTTGAGTTGAAAAAAGGCGACCATGTACAGTAAGGTGTTTTTAGCACCTCCAAAAAAACCAAACATGTACAGTAAAGCGTTTTTTTTAGCCCCAAAAAAAAACGACCATGTACAGTAAGACGTTTTTTGCAAAAAAAAAAAAAAAACGACCATGTATATATAGTAAGGCATTTTTTTAAGCAGAAAAAAACGACCATGTACAGTAAGGCGTTTTTTGCAAAAAAAAAAAAAAAACGACCATGTATAGTAAGCCGTTTTTAGCCCCAAAAACATGACCATGTACATATAGTAAGGCATTTTTAGCTTGAAAAAAACGACCATGTTTAGTAGGGCATTTTTAGCCGAGAAAATGACCTTTTATTGTAAGGCGTTTTGAACCGAAAAAAAACGACCATTTTTATTTTTTTCCCCTCGTTGCAGGCTCCACCCCAATCTGTGAGGCCATCGGCAGACAGATGTTGTGCTGCAGTCGCAGGATCCCTTTGCACGAGCTTGAGACCCGAATCGATGTGAGTGGATGGCGTCGGATGACCTTAACTTGCAGTTCATTTTGATTGTTTTTTTTTTTTTTTAATCTCTTTCAACAGGTCATCGATGCAGCCACCATCAAGGTGTGCACCAAATATTTCTTCGACAAAGCTCCTGCCAGAGCAGCCATTGGTACGTTTGCTTCTGTTCAGGAAGAATGCGGCTGTGAGATTTGGAATCACTCCAAGTTAAAATTAGTTTTTTTTTTTTTTACTTCAAACAGGTCCAATCGAGCAGCTTCCTGACGACACCCAAATCTGCAGCGGAATGTTCTGGATGAGGAGATAAGTAAAGTCACACTCTCTGTTTTCAAATCCCCTTGTCCTTGCAAGGGTCGCAGGGTGTGCTGGAGCCTCCCCCGGCTGTCTTCGGGCCGTCGGCAGAGGGGAGGGGGCACCTTCAACCGGCTGACAGCCAATCAAGAAACAACCATTTCCACCAGAGGTTAATTGCCCCACGGTGCAAATGGTTGTTTCTTAATTGGCTGTCAGTCGGTTGAGGGTGCCCCCTCCCCTCTGCCGATGGCCGGAAGACAGCCGGGGGAGGCTCCAGCACACCCCCTCGACCCCGACCCTTGCGAGGACAAGGGAATGAGAAAATGGATGGGAGGGTGGACACCCACGCCAGCAAGAAGAGAACACAGAAGCGTGACCGGCCGGAGCTGGATTTGAACCCTGGACCTCTGCGTTCGCACTCCAACGCACTAACCAGTCGACCATGGAGCCGGCCCAGCATCACACTCAAACGTATAAATGACAACATAAAACACCTGTTTTTCTTTATTAAAAAAAAGTTCAACACAACACATTAAAAGTCACGATACTCTGAATTCTCTCTGCGTTGTCATTTTTTGCTCTTGTGCAGCTTTCTTGGCTTCAATCTTCTCCACCACTTCCTGTCGGAGAAAGGGGACATATCATCTTACCATCTCAATCACAACAGGACATTTGTACCAATTCAAATGGAAGGGTTGTTGTCATTGGGTGCCAAACTTTGGCACCCAATGACGACAACTCTTCCACTTGAATGAGAACTTTTTCCACTCACCTCATGGCGCTGCATGCAGTTTTTCTTGTTTCGTGCGGGGATTTTGTCCCAGTGTTGTAGTGTGATGACCGGATACGTCTTGAGGGCCTCCTCCAGAAGCTTCTGTTCCTCCGGGGGCCAGTGGGCTGCGGTTCCATCACCACCTCGGGCTGAATCACACAAGGACGGCAAGCTTTGATAAAAAGAATCTCGTGAAGCGCAGGCGGTTCCACTTGACACTCACCTTCAAAGCACTCCGCTGGCACCATGTTGGAAACGGTGGTTGTGTTCCTTCTTACATTTCTCCAAGTCTTTTCTGGTGATGTCATCTTTCTGCAATGGATCTGAAAAGACAACAGCAACTCAGAGAATTAGTGGGATAATAACAACAAAGAAAACGACCATGTGTAGTAAGGCGTTTTTAGCGAGAAAAAAATTACAGTTTTGTAAGACGTTTTTTGGCATGAAAAAAAACGACATAGTATAGGAA
>NW_017805988.1:0-189 GCF_001891065.2 Hippocampus comes
GCCGTTATGAGCCGAAAAAAACGACCATGTATAGTGACGCGTTTTTTGCCAAAAAAACGACCATGTATAGAAAGGCGTTTTTGTGCCGAAAAATACGCCCATGTATCGTCAGGCGTTTTTCGCCGAAAAAAACGACCATGTATAGTCAGGCGTTTTAAGGCGAAAAAAAAGACCATGTATCGGAAGGGG
>NW_017805988.1:10797-13918 GCF_001891065.2 Hippocampus comes
TATGTCGTTTTTTTCGGCTAAAAATGCCTTACTATACTATGTCGTTTTTTTCGGCTAAAAATGCCTTACTATACTATGTCGTTTTTTTTTTCTCGCTAAAAACGCCTTACTATACTATGTCGTTTTTTTCGGGCCAAAAACGCCTTACCATATTATGTCGTTTTTTTCGGCTAAAAATGCCTTACTATACTATGTCGTTTTTTTCGTGCCAAAAACGCCTTACTATACTATGTCGTTTTTTTCTGCTAAAAATGCCTTCCTATACTATGTCGTTTTTTTCGTGCCAAAAACGCCTTACAATACTATGTCGTTTTTTTCGGCTAAAAACGCCTGACTATACTATGTCGTTTTTTTCGGATTAAAAACACCTTATTATACAATCTCGTTTTTTTGGCTAAAAACCCCTTCTATACTCTTTTGTCGTTTTTTTCGTGCCAAAAACGGCATACTATACTATGTCGTTTTTTTCGGCTAAAAACGCCTTACTATAGTCAGGCGTTCGTTTTTTCCCCCGGATAATGTTCTTTTCAGCATCACATACCTGATGGTCCAATGTTTGTAGAAGCATAAATATTCTCTTCTCTGTCTCACACACTCCACTTGTATCTCAGTCTGTTTTTTTCTCATCAGTGTCATGTTATGACTGCAATGGTTTCAAAGTTTGATGAAATAAACAAGCAGCCGCGCCGCGGAAACCCTTTTAAGATGAAGAGCTAACCTGCAGCGCAGCCGCTATCTCCTTCAAGCGCAGATGGACGATGAAAAGCGAATCAAACTGCCAGAGTTTCCCGAGATTTCAAAGCAACGGAGAATCCATGATTAGCTTTGGAATGAACAGACGTTTCACTGACAGTTGACCTGGTTTTCCTTTATTTCGGGGTCATCTCCAAAATGAGCTGGCACATCATCTCATTTGAAAAATCAAGAGCAGAAATTGGAAGTCAGTGCTGATGTCAGCCTCGGTAGAGTTCTTCATAAACTTGAAGGCAAAACAAAGTTCACGTCGCATCTTAAAAAAAAAGAACTGAAAAAGGACTGGCAGGTGTTCATCATACATTGCTCATTGCGCATGTATTCATTCTGAACCACGCTAACACTGCGACAAGGTAACGGGCGCCGTCTGCGTCCCGCTGCTCCCACTCCGGAGGGTGGAGTGATCACACCAGCTGGGAGGGACGCGTCATTTGGGCCGGGGGGGCGTCAACGGTCAAGTCGTATGTCGTACAAATGACAGTCTGGAGCACGCGTCGAGGAAGAAAGATGCTTGAGATGCTTTGGTGGAAACATGCGGGCGTTCACGCTGCAGCATGCGTCGTGATGCTAATCTCGCGCTCGGCATCGGCCAGTCGGGGAAACGAGCCGGCCATCGCCACGGCGTCCCGCCGCGTGTCCGATCATTCGCTCATTCCCGACCCCCCGATCACGACCGCGAGATCTCCAGTGGACGTTTTCAGGAACGGTCGAGGTCCACCACGTCCAAATCTCAATGCCGCGAGAAAGGGTTTTGGCAACCAGACCAGGTGGGGGGGGGGGTGTGGGCACTGAGCGCTCGGAACGCGCGCGTTCACATGCCCACGACATCGCCTCTTACGGCGTCACGGGTCTTGTAGATGTGACGGGATGATCCGGGATCATCCGATCGGATGCCGGGTGTGGCCGTGGCTCCGCCCCCGGCCTCGTCACCTCCCTCCAGATGGGGTATTGGAGACGAGGGGGGCGTGTCCAACCCGTCAGAAGGGGATCGGCGGTCCGCACGAGACGAAGACGGAGCGGCTCCTCCCTCCGCGGGCTTCTCCTCGCCGACCGCTCCCTGTCCGGCAGGCGCGCGATCGGCCGGGGCCGCGTCGGCGGCCGACTGGCTCTTGAGCTGAGCGTGACAGAGCGGACACGTCTCCTGCACGTACAGCCACTTCTTCAGACAGCCCGCGTGGAAGAAATGGCTGCACGGCGTGATGACGGCGCTGCTCAGGTCCTGAGGGAGCAAGTCGAGACGTTAACGCGGCAACGACCGGAGGAGACGCCATCGTTGGACGGCAAAAGGTCCCGGCGACGCGAGGGTGAGCGTGACCTGGTAGCAGATGGCGCAGATGTCGTTGTATCGCCGCAGCTGCGCCGGGCTGGCGGTGGGGAGGCTCTTGATCTTGTTGACGGCGTCGCGGCGCAGCAGGAAGCTCTGCCAGCCCAGCTGCGCCCGCAGCCACACGTTGTAGTACGAGTGCACCAGGATGATGGTGCCGCCCATCACGCTCCACTCGCCGAACACCGTCTCCGACACGCCGTAGCACACCACGCACACCGCCACCTGATGGACACGCGCACATCCTGCCATTCGCGCACCCCCTGCGCTTGCGCGCGTGTACGTACCAGAAACTCCAGCAGCCTGTAGGTCCCGTTGACGCAGTAGATGACCTCGTCCATGTTCTCCACCGGAGCCTTGCGGAATTCCTCCACCATGAAAAGCACGTAGATGAGCAGAGTGCCCAGCACCTGAACGCACACGCGGTCACGACGCTCGTCAGCCACGCACACAATCGCAGACGTACTACCCGCACGCACGCAAAACGCGGGACGAGCACACCTAACGGACACGCGGCAGTCTCCCGACGTCTCTCTCCCGCACGCACATCTCAAGTGTAACACGTACAAGTCGCATGAAACACACGTGGAGGTGTGCGCGCGCCCGACCTGCAGCGACGTGAGGATGGAGGACGAGATGATGATGAGGAGCCAGAAGTCCATGTGGAAGAACTGACAGATCATGTAGGCCATGTAGGCCGGGAAGACCAGCAGGAAGAGGCACAGCGACACGGCTCGGAAGTGCTTCCACAAGCTCCTGGCGGGAAGCGCGACGGGGACGACAACGAGGGTTAAGCGGCGGCCGGCCGACTGGCTGGCCGGCCGGCAGTCGCGCCAAAGTACCTGTCCCTGGAGGCCCCCAGCGCCAGCACAATGGGGTCGGCGATCTCCAACATAGACTGGAGGATGGAGGCCACCACGATGAAGAGGATGATGGACAGGAGGAAGGCCCGGTGGATCACCTGCAGCTCGATCAGGCCCGTCTGGACCGCCAGGATCAGCAGGGTGATGCCCTCCGTCACGCCCCTGCGCAAAAACGTCACGC
>NW_017805988.1:13959-27433 GCF_001891065.2 Hippocampus comes
GGGTGCGCGGGACTGCGGGGCGCCTGCGAAAGGCGGGCGGCCCACCTGTGCATGGTGTTGTCGTTGATGAAGGCCCGGTAGCCCTGCAGGTAGAACTTGCAGAGGGTGAGGACGCCCAGCGCGATGAAGGAGACGGTGAAGACCAGGCCCAGGAGCGAGTAGGGCGTACTGCAGCACTCGGCCACGCTGCGCGGGAGTCACACGCACACACACGCGGGCGCACGGTTGACACGGGGTCCGCCGCCGGCGCGGCCGGGCTCGGCGCCCACCTGGTGAGGAAGAGGAAGAGGAGCCTCTCTCTGGAGGCGGGCTGGTCGCGGGTGCTGAAGTAGGAGTAGATCTGCAGAGCGAAGAGCAGCAGCCAGAAGCACATGAAGAGGACGGGCAGGACCAGCTGGTTCCACAAGGACATGCCCAGAGCCAGAAGACCGTACACCTCCACCACCTGCACACGCAGGCCCGAGAGAAGCTCAGCCCGAGCCCGAGCCCGAACCGGGCAGGCTCTCGGCGTCGGCCGCTCACTCGCCTGGGCCAGCTGGCGGTAGGCCGTCTTGGCCAGGTTGTACGGCACCAGCAGGTTGGACGCCAGGAAGTAGATGACCTCCAGGCCCGTGAAGATCATGGAGAACTTGTTGATGAACACGATGCTCTCCAGAGGCACCAGGCACAGCCGGGCCACCAGCGGCAGCAGGTGGGCCGAGAAGAGCCAGATCCGTTTGGTCTGCATCACGCAAGAGCACAGCGTGCACACCACCAGCTGACCTGGGAACAGCAACGGCCCACGCCCACGCCGCGACCATCATCAAACCTTCACTTGAACCGCATCATATCCGAGGCCCTCGATATCTTTGAAACGGTGACCCGAAAGCACTCCGGTGTCCCTCCCTCCCGCGCACACCCACACACACACGGATACGAGACGCAGAAGTTTTGAGGGGGGCGTCCGTCGGTCCGGACCGGCCGGCATGAGGAGCAGCCGTTGCGCTCTGTTGACGGCACGGCAAGAAGCGGCGTGGCAAAGGACGCCGGGCGGCTCGCTCTCACCTACGAGCGCCGTGGTGAATCGGTTCATGGAGAGCGGCTCCAGGTAGACGGCGCCCTCGTGGCCCGACTCCAGCTCACCGCGCACGTAATCCCTGAGCACACCGCAGAATGGACGCCTTCAGGCCCCGCCCCGTCTGCACCGTTTCGGCGCACGCGCGCATACCTGGACACCTGGTGGCCGGCAAAGAGCAGCAGGGCGGTGAGCGCGTAGAGGTAAAGCTTGACCAAGTGCTGACGGGGCAGGGTGAGAAGCACCAGGCTCAGGATGTAACCTGTGAGAGAGAGAGAGAGAGAGAGAGACACACACACACACACACACACACACACACACACACACACACACACACACACACACCCACACATTTGTGTGATGTAGCAGCCAAGCTGGGCAAGAGAAACTCCAAACAAAATCCCTAAAGATCAGATTTGGACGGATTCTTTCCTCTCCGGTTTGCGGCCATGTCGTTAGTGGAAACCGCACAGCTCGGCGGAGACACGCTTCGAACAACGGCTGCCGCCAAAACAGACAAAGTCCCCCGCCGGCTGAGCGTGCGGTACTCACCCACGTAGTGCAGGTAGAGCGCCAGGTACTTGTACTGGAAGAGGGGGTTGTCGGACAGGCCGGATCGCTGGATCTTCTGGAAGAAGGAGCCCACGTCCCATCGGTACAGCACGTCCAGCAGCACGATGCTGGGCACGCGCAGGCCCACGTTCAGCACCGCCTCCACGCGCTCCTTCACCGCCATGGCCGCGCCGCACCACTACGATGGGACGGTACGGCAGGGGCCGCTGCGGCGCAACGACAAGGCCGGCATGTGACCCTTGGGAGAAGCTTGCCCGATGACACTCAAAACGGCGGATGGAGCCAAGTCATGCGGGTTCAAAGGCAAAGTCGGCAAATGCTCACGGAACGGATGGATGGAAATCGCCAGACGCACATGGCTCCTCTGATCGACGGCGCGGGACTAAGCTTCCGATTCTGAAGAATTGAAAGGCCGCGCCGCTTTGAAATGAGCAGTGGAAACGATTTCTTGTCACAATCCGATTCATTGACTGATTGAAAAACGGACTGACAGACGATTTGATTGATGGAAAGAATGCGGCCCGAGCAGAAGATGCCGACGGGTCTAGTCGACGTTTCATATGAAAAGTTGTCAATGAGCAACGAGTGCAACATTTCTATTGATTCCCTCCCCACCGAAAATGTCCTTGAGAGTGTTTTCAGAGCAATGTTGCCCTTCCCTGACCAAGGACATCCGATGCCCCACGATTGGCCTTGTGGACCTCCTCTCCTTTTTGGTCTGGGGCACGCCAAGGGGCTTGTGTGTTGACACGGCTCGTTGCCTGGGGCAGGCCGAAGCGACTCGCGTGCCGCGTCGCCTTCGCAGCAACAAAATGATGCCGCCGACGCTCCTCGCGTCGCATCACCGCAGTCCGCGGGATTTTGATCACGTCATCTTCCGCGCACCTCTCCGACAAGAGTTCGGTTTGCGACCGGAGACGTTTTCGTGGCGGATGAACGCCAGCGACCGGCGTCGATGCCCACATGAACTCGAGTAACCTCTCCGTCGGTTGATCGGTCTGTCTGTTTGGGTACCGATGCTTCGCTGGTATTCATTGAAGATACGACACAAGAATTCGCTGGAGCAGTTCAAACCCCAATTAACAACAATTCTCTTGCGTCACTTCATCGTGACTGCACGCCAACACCGAAGACTACAACGTCCGCAACGAGCACGGAGCCAACCGCTCCAGCTAACGGCTAGCCTAGCCGCTTAGTTAGCTCGCTCAAGAAAGTGACGTCACCAAAACACAAGTCACACATGCTTCAGCGGAAACACCCGAAAGTAAAACATTTCGGCACAGGCGCTCAGAGGCTAAACAGCTTGAGCGGCGCTTTGGTCGCCGCTTCGGCAAAGCGGCTTTAGCTTCGTCGAGCTTCTTTTGGCTGAGATTAGCTTAGCCGGCTAGCGCGCAGTTTGACAGGTTCAAAATGGCGGACAATGTCCAACTTACGAGCGAAGGCCGCCGTCGGCGTTTCGAGTGCGCGTCGGAGCCTCGGCGGGGAGCTGCCCGGTGGGGGCTCGGAGCATTTTAGCCGGGCCAAGCCCGAACCGAGCCTCGTCGAGCTCACAGGAGGCGGCCGATCCGCGCGTCTCCAGCATCTCGCCCAGACGCCATCCTAAGAAGGCAGCCTCCGCCTGCAGCCCGACGCGAGCCTGGAGTGCGCAAGTACGCATGCGCAGTCGCAGTCGCAGTCGCAGTCGCTGCCAGGCTACGGCGAGTCCGCGCGTGGGGGCGGACGGGCCGCTTGCCCGAGTTCACTTCCTTCCCCCAACTTTCAACTCTTGAGCCCATTTCAGTTGACATCGCACTTGAAAGCCAATGCACGACATCAGTACAAGACATTGTTTTGTTGACCATACTGGGAGGGAATAGGCCCGGGATTTTCTTTGTGCTTTTAAGCAGGTTCTTGTTTTGTTTTGAGTTTGACCTGAATTTGGCCAATGAGTATTTCACAAAAGAGCTCAGCCTAATGTTAATGATTGACTTCAAGGAAATCGCAAACATGTTTCACGTGCAACGGCCAGACAATGGATCCTAATTGGGACAACAAATGAATTTATTCCATAAACTATAGTTTATGAAAACAAACAACTGGCAACGTTGTGTTGGCTGGTCCCACGTGAACTTCAGAAATTGTCAATAGTGTACCTGGAATACACAATCGCGGGCGGCTACGTGGCACTGACTGGCACAATTAGGCCATACGAGGTGGCAACATAGCACAAACAGGCACGTTTCTTCCTTGTCTTTTTTCACTTGACAAAATGTATACATGATCATTCTGGAGAGGTTCGACCGTGGTGGAGCATCGTCCCCGAATCAAAGAAAGGAGTAGATGCTACTCATGAACACCGGAGACTCTTTTCCGTTTAAGGTCCGAGGTAGAAATACTTTTGTTCTTCGTATCTGAGCACAGGTGAACCCCCGCAGGAAGTATTTTCGAAGTTTGGAAGTAATTTGGAGCTCAGTCAACTTTGCCAATGACCCAGACGAGCTGGCTCGGTGAGAGCGTGGCGTTGCCGTGACGACGGGGCTTTGTCTCGACGTCACTGCCGGCGGAAGGCGCCAAGCCAGGAACACGCTCTTTGCTCCCGTCTTTTTTTGATTTTATTAAAGGTGTGTGTGTGTGTGTGTGTGTCGGAAGAGGGAAGGTTCGTCACCTTCTCGCTGGCGTCGTCGAACGAAGCAGACTAAGCGATCGGACGCTCCGCCTGCCGTTTGTCCCGCGTCTCATGCGCTAACTCGCTCCGCCGGGCGAGGTAAGTCACAGCGGGCTCGCCGGCGGCTCGTGTTAGCGGTTAGCCGCCCGCTTTGCTCGCCGGCAGTTAGCCTCCTCGGCTAAAAACATCAACACGGCCGGCCGCGTCTCACCCTTGTGCTTCCGCAGCGCGCGCGAGCGCGCGCGTGATCGAGCCATGTCCGTGTCCGTGATCATCAAGTGGGGGGGCCAAGAATACGCCATCACGTCGCTGTCCGAGGAGGACACCGTCATGGACCTCAAGCAGTCCATCAAGGCTCTGACCGGCGTGCTGCCCGAGAGGCAGAAGCTGCTCGGGCTCAAGGTCAAAGGTAAAGTGGACGCCGTTGCTGCCTCAAGCGCCGATTCGGCGCCATCGCTCTCGTCGAGTTCACGCGCGCTTCTCGTCTCGGCCTTGTGACGTCAGGGAAGGCGGCGGAGGACCAGGTGAAGCTGGGCTCCCTCAAGCTGAAGCCCAACACCAAGATCATGATGATGGGCACCAGGGAGGAGGGCCTGGTAAGACGCTGCCTTCTGCCGCTCGCGTGCCCCCCCAATCCTTTTCTTCTGCTACTCCCCCTTTTTCGCATTCTCCTCCTAGAAAGGACTCCATTTTTTTCTCCCATCCGCGTAGCTCCTCTCCTGGTTGTCTTCCTTCTCCTTTTCCTTCCTACGAGGTTTTTGGTCTTCCCTTTGTTTTCTTCTCGTTCTCCCCGGTCTTCCTCTTGTCAGCTGCTCGCCCCCTCTTTGACCGTCTCCTCCTCCTGGTGGCGGTCTGACTCGCTTTGCTCTTGCGCAGGAGGAGGTCCTGGCCCCTCCGCCCGAGAACGACGACGTGGTCAACGACTTTGACATCGAGGAGGAGGTCATCGAAGTGGAGAACAGGTCAGACGCGGTTCCGAAAGGTCACGCTGCGGTCGCAAAAAGGAACAACGTGCGACGTGGGCCAAAAGCTAAATAAGAAGTCAAAAGCACGTGCTCGCCGCAGGGAGGAGAACCTGGCCAAGATCGCTCGCCGCGTCAAAGACTACAAGGTGGAGGAGATGAACTCCCCCAGGGAAGGCAAGAGACTTCTGGTGCTGGACGTGGACTACACTTTGTTTGGTGAGCGCCAGCCCCCGGGAGACGCGCCGCCGCGAGGCGCACTCATCGTGCCTCGGCGCGCCTTTTGTGTTTGGCGTAGACCACAAGTCGTGCGCGGAGAGCGGCCAGGAGCTGATGAGGCCGTACCTGCACGAGTTCCTGACGTCGGCCTACGCCGATTACGACATCGTCATCTGGTGTACGTATAAGCTCGTCGTGACGGCGCCATCGGTACGATGCCGTCGTATCAATGCCGTTTGTTCCCCGTTGCAGCCGCCACCAGCATGAAGTGGATCGACGCCAAAATGAAGGTCGGTGGCCTTTTTGCGCCGCTGCGACGGCGTGACTCCTTTTGGCAAGATGGAGCCGAAAGGTGGCTGCAAAGCGACAACGCGACACTGCCGGACTAAGAACGGTATATCTGTGTGTGTGTGCGTGTGTGTGTCTCTCAGGAGCTGGGCGGGCGAAACAACCCAAACTACAAGATCACGTTCATGCTGGACAGCGCCGCCATGATCACTGTGCACACGCCCAAAAGAGGCGTGGTTGAGGTGAGCCGTTGGGCGTCTTGCGTGCTCACTTCAATTCCTTCCTCGCTTGCTCCGCCGGCATCGTGTCGGGTCGAGCCCCATTCATCACACGAATGGGGCCGGAACTCACCACAATCTGGGAACAAAAAAACGACCGGAAAAAAACTTTGGCGGCGAAACCTGAATGAAACACCCACCCGCCGTTTCTTTTTAAGTGTATCTCCCGGCAAGTTGTCGGAAAGAGTGTGGAGCGTGTCCATGTTTGTGTTGCTGACGATGCGGCGGCGCAGGTCAAGCCGCTGGGTGTGATCTGGGGCAAGTACGAGCGCTTCTACAGCCGCAAGAACACCATCATGTTGGATGACATCGGGCGCAACTTCCTGATGAACCCGCAGAACGGGCTCAAGGTAGGCGGCCGCCCGCCTTTCCATCCGTCGCTCGCGCCCATGTCAAATTGGCCCAAACGTGAAGGATTGATTTTCTTTTGGACGAGAAGCGGTCCGCTAGCCTATTTTGCTGAGCGTCTGAAATTGTGGGCGTTGGCACCCAATTTGACCGCCATCTCAGGGCGGCGCGCGTCTGCGTGTGCGCAGATCCGGCCCTTCATGAAGGCGCACGTGAACCGCGAGAAGGACCGCGAGCTCCAGAAGCTGAGCGAGTACTTGAAGGAGATCGCCACGCTGGACGACTTCAGCGCCCTCAACCACAAACACTGGGAGAGGTAAGCGCCGCCAAGCCCCGACGCGAACGACATCCACGCGCGCTCGGCAAGTTAGGCTACAACAAAGTTGGCCTCCATTTGTCTCACAATGGAGAAATTCCCCAATTTACAGCAGCGAAATGAGGAAAGGGACAAAGTAGAAGACAAAAAGTAGAGCAATAAATAGCGAATATAAATCTAAGCAAATCAAAAATGGGCGAGTGAGGGTGAGTCCAGGTTTTCAATCGTGGGCAGGAAGGAGCGGCGCTACCTCTCCTTCTTGCGGCGCCGGCGTATCGGTCTCGGTGTCAGTCCTGGAAGCTGCTCCGCTGCGGAGAAGTCCTTTCCGGCGGCTGTTGTCGCAGCCTGCAAAGAAATCCAAGCGGAACCCGTGCAAAACAAAGCAGGGCCCCAACACTCGCTCAAACGGGACCTGACCTGCTCAGATTCAGAGAGACGACATCGCGGCAAATAGGACAGGAGCTCCCCGTGGATAGTTTGGCGTTCCAAATGTCTGGTGTCATGGTCGCGGCGGTCTTTTCTTTTTTCTTTTTCACTTTGGAGCGCCACGTATACAATGCAGTGCAATTGTTTTTTGTTTACATTTTTTTTCACGACACACTCACGTCTGCCTGTGTGTGTCTGTGTGTGTGTGTGTGTGTGTGTGTGTGTAGGTACCTGTCCAAGAGGCAGCAACACTGACCACAATGACGACATCACAGCAGCACACTGGAAAAACAATTCCTGCAGCTGAACTCCACCCCCTGCACACATGCACTGTGTGTGTGTGTGTTCGCGCACACCCCCACGTCCAGTCTCCTGACACGAAAGGCAGCGCCGCAGTCAGCGCCCCGGCGCTTCCGGCCACAACGATGCACACGCACGCCCCAGCATGAAAGCAGCGACACAAACAACACGCCACAAGATGCAAGCGAAGCGACAAAAACACACGCACAACGGAACGCAGCGACAACAACACACAAACGCGGTGACGTTGCCCGCGCCATGCGGCGGCGCAACGCGAGAAAAATGCGAACGCAACAACACCATGCGGCGACAGCGCCGACGAAACCGAGCCAGTACAGCAAAGTGTCGCACGTTGTCACGGAAACAGCCGGAGGAATGCGTGCGTATACATGAATAAAAAAAAAACTTTTTTTTGTACCCAACCTCTTGAGCGATTCCTTTCCTTGCTCTTTTGCCACCGTTGCGGTCCGTCGGCGACGCGCGTGGATGCGTCTTGTCCAAGTTTCATCTGTTCGGGATGATTTTCATTCCTCCGTTCCTCGCCTCCGAGCGGCGTTCCCGCCTCTGGCCCCAAGTGGTCCGGGACGGCCTTTTGCTCATCCGCAAGCTGAAAGAAAGAAACGAGGCCCCGCAGGAGAAGGACATTTCTCAAAACGACAAACCCGACGCCGCGCGGCCCGCTGGCGTCCTCGTCTCGAACGCGCACGCAGAAGGCAAAGTTGGCGGGACGCCGGCGGCATCCGCCGGCAATTCCGGACGACTTTTTGGGCTTCTCTCCCCCTCCGTTCTCCTTCGGCATTTGTGAGAGCAACGTGGCGTGTTTTTGGAGCTGCGAGCGCCTCGACCGTTCAAACTCATCTCATGAAGTGGAGGCGACACAGAGGCGCTCTGGCTCAAAGAAAGGACGAGCTGCAGAGGAGTACAAAGAAAAATGCTTTTTAATTTTTTTCGAAAAAGTCGACGTCTAAATCAAAACCTGCCGAGTCATCCGCTCCAAGCGTTTGGCGCACGCCTGCCTCTCTCTCTCTCCCACCATTGTGCAGTCAAGCGACAAGAAAAGCCTTTCATCCAGCGTCGGGTTTTGTCATGAAGCATGTCGCCACCTTCTCGTCACGGCAACAACACCGCAAATGGGGTCCATCTTGTGCTTGCGGTGGCCAGAGTGACACGTGGCGGGCGGCCAAAAGTTTCCCGCGCCGCCTTCAAGCGTCCACGGGAGTGGGTTGGCGCCACGTTTCTCGAGCGGGGGCGCCGTCCGGCGGGGGCTGGCTGACGACCACCTGCACCACGTAATCCCGCGAGATGTTGATCTGCTCCAATCGCAGCCTGTCGGTGAGCGGGCGCCCCGAGAAAAACCAGCGCTGGGCGGCGGCGGGCACGCCTTCCTGAGCCTGGAGGCGCCGCTTCATGGCGCCCACCGTGTCGGCCGCCCGCACGCGCAGGCGCAGGTCGCGCCCCGTGGAGAGGCGCAGGCGCAGCCGCCGGCCGCCGCCGCCGCCGTCCGAGTCGGCGCCCCCCGAGTCCCGGTCGGAGGCGTCGGGCTCGTCGCAGCGTTCCTCGATCATGTTGACGGGCGGCGCCAGGCAGTAGACGGGCAGCTGGTAGCGGTTGCCCAGCTCGTCGTAGCATTCGCTCAGCGCGCCTGCCGTGCCAAACAGACCCAGAAAATGTCAGCAAAGTGACAAACGTTGAAATGGGACCAAACAAACAAACCCAAAAATGAAATAGGCCAACTGTGGAAAATGACGAAGGCTGAACCCATCTGGATTTCGGAGGCCAATGAAAACATTTGGCTTATTAACGGGCCAATTCATCAAATAAACGTTTTGGTCCTTGAATGCTTAGAAGAGGAACGATACCAACGAACAGGCTGAACATTTGACTGGTTTCAAGACATTGTCCTTTGGTTTTCATTGAATGAATAATTCCCACCTCCCCCATCAAAACAAAACAAAAAAAAACAGGAACAACGTAACATAGAAAAGGAAGCCCTCTATGGGGAAATCAATCAATCAAAACAACTGGCATAAATTTGCTCATCTTTGCCCAAAGCAGTGGGCAGAAGCCTTGCCGGCGCGCCCAACTGACCGTGCGGCAGCGTGATGCTGGCGCCGTCCAGGATGGCCTGGGCAAGCTGGTGGTCTTGGTTCTCGAAGGCGGCGGCGGCCACCCTCAGGGCGTCCCAGATCTCCGCGCGGCCCTCGAACGCCGGCGCCGTGTCCCAGAATTCGTCGCGCTTGCTGCGCAGCTGGCCCTCTGTCATGGGGTAGTCGCTTTTCCATTTGGGCCGCTCGCGCTTGAGCGGCTGGTTGCGCCCCAGGGCCACTGACCCCAACAAAAATGGACATTTGTTGCTTAGCGAGCCCGCCCGTCTGACGCTCGAACGCAAGACGGCGGGCCACGTTGGACGCGCAGGTGCGGGACTCGTCAATATCGTCATACTTCAATTTGCGCGTGTGTGTTGGGGGTGCGTCGCACGCTAAGAATCTCGAAAACGACTGGTGAGGTTCTGAAGTCAGACATCAAACCTGGGGGAGGCTCACAAATTTAGGTTTTAAGTCAGGGTTAGGGTGTCCATTGGTGTTTTTAGCAAGGGTGAGAGGATCAAACAACTGTTGGGGATTCCAATTCATGTTTCAAGTGCCATACACACAGTTTGAAAAGTGGGTTTCGTGAAGATGTCCTAAATAGCGTGTAGTCCTGCTGCGACGTCCGAGTACTGTCGTGTCAATCAAGTAAATCGAGTGAAAAAAAAGGGCACGAGCCAACTTGAGCAGGCCGAGGAGTTGAAAGTACATTTGGTCCTTTCCAAATCTAATTGTCCGTCCAAAATGGACATTTTCAAGCGAGCGCCCGAAGAATCGCCTTCTCGACGGTCGCCGGCTATTTGTACTTCGTTACTCGTCGCTCCTTTCAGCACCTTTCGCGTGGCGAGTTGGAAACCGCGGCCGCGTTCACTGCACGGACGCCGGAAGACTTGACGATTCCGATGTGGTCGCTCGAAAACGAGCCAGAATCAACTCGTAACACCTAGCATGTAGCCGGCTAGCATGCTAACTAGCCTCACACGCGAGGTGAACAAAGACCGACCGGTCGCCACGCGACCCGCCGAGCCGAGCAGAGCCGCTCCGCGCCGCTGTGCCGCCACCTTGAGTTCGGAGCGCCTCTGCTCGCCTCGGCGGGGAAGGGGGCGAGCCCGCCCGGAGGAGAGCCCGCTCGAACCCTGCGCCCGTCGTCGAAGGGGCCCCCGCTCGGCGCCGGGGAGGAAGTTACCTCCGGTTCCGTCCGAGTTGTCGTTCAAGCTGCCCGAGGAGTCGTGCCGGCTCCCCACGCAGCCGCCCATGGATGGTTCGGTTCGGTTCGGCGGCCCGGGTCGCTCGCCGCCTGCGCCCCCTCCCCTCCCCTCCCCTCCCCGCCGCGGCGTGGCGTGGCGTGGCGTCGCGTCGACTCCCCCTCGCGCCCTTCTCTCTCTTTCGCCTCGTCTCCTCAAGTGCGACCTTGCATCCTTGCCGCGGCCTGCTTCCTTCTCGCTTTTGCCAGCACGCTCTCCTTCCCTGTTCGCCCAGCTCCTTTTGTCCTTGCGCCCATCGTTGGCTTTCTTTTTCGCCTCCTTGCCTTTTCCCTCACTTCCTTCTGCATCTCCTTCTGCAGCTCCCGCATCCTCTCCTGCGCTTCCTCACTTGTGACCTTGCATCCTTGCATTAGCCCCCTTGAGCACAGACACACGTTCGTGTGTAACGTGAGCTGGTGTGATGGCAAATCTGTAGAAATCCTCTTGAGAAACATTCTCATGAACCCAAACAAGTGTCGCGAGTTTAACGTGAAGCAAGGCAAGTAGTCGGTTTTGATTTGCCCTTCTTGGTGACGTGAACTCTTTTGGGAGAAGCCAACAAACGCAAAAAGTCACACGCAGGTTGAAATGTTTAATTGGACAGAACGATGCAGCGAAAGGAAAACGGTGCACCCACGGCGACAAAAGGAGTCGCGCGTGCGCGTCGGACGGCTCGTCTTCCTCGGGCGCCGTCTTGCGCCGCCTCACTTCCTGTCGGCGTTTCTGTCCACCTGCGGGCCGACGTCGTCTCTGAACACGTGGCGATATTTCAACATGCATTCATCACGTGTGCGCTACGTGGACAAATCGTCTTTCAACATCGGGTCATCCACGGCGGTCGTCGTGTCGGGTGCCCCCGTTAACGGGGAGGTCAACCCCCAAAATGTTCTTGACGGCCCGAGGGCCTCGGCGCCTCCCGCTCGTCTAACCGGGGGGCACGACGCCGCGTTCGGACCGCCGGAGGCGCGCGGAACACTCGATTGTCCGCAACGCGTCGGGGTTGACGTCCCCGTGAAAAGCGGGCATCAATGAGCACGCGCCACTCGTGGCGACGCCACCGGTCGGGGTCACCGAGCACAATCGCGCGGCGCGACGTGACGACAATGAGCAAATGCCCGGCGCGTCCCACGACAGCGTGAGATCTCGTCATCGTCGAGGACGACTTCATCAAGTCGACGCGATTGCGTCATCTTTGGGGATGAGGTCGAGGCACGCACGCACGCACGCATACATACGATGAGTACTTACGTGGTCGCGGAGATTTTACTCTGAAGACGAGGAGAGAGGAAAAGAAGCGTGAGTGAGGCGCTCAGCCAAACGGCACGCTGGCTTGCTGGAACAGGAAGTCAAGCCACAGGCACAACGGCGGAAAGCACGAGCGAGACACAAAGTGAGCGCACCCCTCGTTGGGAACCTGTCTCAATATTTGGCAAGTGCGCCGAGCGAGGTCTCGGGCGCGAACGGGCCGCGTGGGCCTTCTTGCTCTCGCTCGCCGCGGGTTCGGCGCGGCATCTGCCGGCTCGGGACACCTCGGGCCCGTTTTGGACACATTTTCACTTCGGGGTGGGCTCACTTGTGCCGCGGCGGCGGGTCGCGGCGCGACACGTCACCTTGCGGCTTGGGGTGCATCAGCATCAGCGGCAGCTCGGCGGTGACGTCGCTGCCGAGGAAAGCAAACAACAGTCAAGCGGAGTCGAGGCCGAGCGGGAAGCGAGGCGGCTTCACCTGGAAGTGAGTCCTCCCAGCAGCCTGCGGGAACACAAAACACCGGTCAGGGGGCACTTCACGCGGCGGGGATGGAAAGGAAGCGGCATCCCGGCACTCACCCTCCTCCGGCCACCATCAGGTTGACTTTGACCTTGTAGGACACCAGAATTCCCAGCACCTCCTTCTCAACGCCCGGACGCAACCTGGAGACATTGGACGCGAGCGGCGCGGCCATGAGAAGCGCGCCAGATCAACTTTCTTTCTCGCCCCGCTTGAAAAGCGGGCCGACCGCCGGTGCGCCATTGCTCGCGAGACGACAGCGAAGCGACGCCTTCGCTTTCGCGGCTTAGGCGTGCCAACAACAACAACCACAAAAAAACTCCTCCCAATGCTCACCATTTGTCCACTCGTTCTAGTTAGCATCGTTAGCAAAGCGTTCCCGCAGTTGTCACGGGAAAGGCCGACGAGCTCGGACGTCAAAGATCCGCCGGGACTGAGCTTTGAGCAACAGCAGAAAATGCGGATCCGCCCCAAAGCGCGACGGAGCGACGCGTGCTTCGGAAGCCGCGTTGCCGAGCCCTTCCGTGGGGCGCGAGACCTTTGAAAACACGACTTTCCAGCCTTTCTTGGAAACAAATTTTAGCCGTTGCGCGACAGCAACGCAAAAGCGTTCCTCCGCCGCGGTGCCTGGACGCGTCCGAGCTCTCGGCATTTGGACGCGGTTCGGCGGCCGAGCTTTCTCTTCGCCTCCAAAGCTGTGCCGATGGGCGACGGGGGGGCCCTTTGTCATGACGGCGGCTGGCAATTGAAGGTCGCCGGGCGGCAGGAAACGCTCCGCTTCCACCCGACGCAAATCTTGTTGATTTGGGGACATTTCAGAGTCGCTTGGCCTTTTTTTTCCTTACATGGTGGTGGAGGCCAGGTTGGTGTCCTCGTCCTTGAGGCGCCCGTCCAGCGCCAGGCCTCGCTTCTCCTTGTTGTCGGCCAGCAGCGGCACGATGCTCAGCGCGCTCTCCAACGTGCCGCCC
>NW_017805988.1:27528-53633 GCF_001891065.2 Hippocampus comes
TCCTTGGAAAAGAC
This sequence comes from Hippocampus comes, assembly GCF_001891065.2. Classification (NCBI taxonomy): domain Eukaryota; kingdom Metazoa; phylum Chordata; class Actinopteri; order Syngnathiformes; family Syngnathidae; genus Hippocampus; species Hippocampus comes. Next base: position 27,543 of record NW_017805988.1, read on the forward strand.
GCACTTGGTGTACTTGTCGGCCGAGTAGAGGACGATGTCGGTGGTTTGGTCGACTGCGAGGCGGAAAGAACTCCGGTGAGCCGGCGCCGGCCGGGACGGGCGGGGCGGGGCGGGGCGCGGCGGCGCACTCACCCGACACCTGAATCTTCTTGACCGTTTTGTTGCTCTCGTTGTTGATTTTGACTTTGATGGGGATGGCCTCGCCGTGGAAGTAGAGCTGCAGTCCAGAGGGGAAAACGCTGCAAAAAGCCTTTCTCAGCCTTTTTCATGTTGACAAAAACTCACACCATTTTTTCCCCCTATCAAAGCAACTTTTTTTTTTTTTTTTTATGCATACAACTTGCATCCATCCATTTCCAACCCCAAAGAGGGTCACGGGGAGTAGCTGGAGCCCATCCCAGCTGACTTTGGGGGAAGGCAGACGACACCCTGAACTGGTCGCCAGAGCACATTGAGAGACAAACGACCATTCACACCCACGCGCACACCGTCACTGAGTGGGACCCGATCCCACGCTGCCCACAACCAACTTCGACGAGTGTACCGGTAATCCATCGGCGATTTGGTCAATTTGCTTTGGAAAAAAATAAAAAGACTAAAAGACAGCTTTGTGTGTGTGCGGCGCACGGGCCACGCGGGCGGCTGAAAGGCCGCGGCCGCTGCTGTTACGGCGTCGGCGCATTACGTCTTTCTCCATGGAGACCTCCAGGTGGACGGGCTTGTCCGACATCATGAAGCTCTTGCAGATTTCCGCTTTGGGCCCGGCGCCCACCTGGGACGGCGCGTACTGGATTTTGCGGATGATGAGGCGCGCCGTGTCCCTGCCGGGGACACGTCCGGCGTCACGGCGAGCGGGGGGGGCGGCAAACAAGCGCGCGCTCAACTCACTTCTTGACGATCTTCTCGTCCGGGTCGCACTTCTCGTGGGCCAGGTAGGTCTTCACCTCAAAGTCGACGCCGCAGGCCTGAAACGCGCACACTCGCTTTCTTTTTTTTGCCCTCTTTGTTCCTTCTTTCCTTGGCAAAGCCAATATTCATGGTTGCCCCCCCACCCCCTTTTGCGCTCAGTTCTTTTAACGGTGTCGTGCATTGCGTCGTGGCGTGGCGTACCTTCCCCTTGTCATCAGGGCCCGGTTGCAGGGAAACGGAACACGGCAGGTTGTTGGGAATCTGCGTGTGGACGGCGAGCCACATGTTGCTTGTTAGCAGCGAGCGGCACGGGCGGGACGAGCGCGCGTCGTGCGCCGGCAGTACAGTACGGTACTTCAAAGGTGAAGGGGCGGGCGTCGTCGCCGGCCTTCTTGAGGAGCGTGTCGTGCATTTCGCCCAGCGCCGGCTTGTGGTCGTCCGGGAAGATCTGCAGCTGCTGGATCCAGATGTCCTTGCGGAAGCACAAGCCCATCACGTCCAGGTCGTCGCTGCCGTAGCGGAAGGCGCACGCCAGCTGGACAAACACTGGCGGCCGGCCGGCCGCGGGCGCGAGAGCGTTAGCCGACGACGGTGTTAGCGCGTTCGCTGTATTTGAATATGGCCGTCTTGGTGTGTTCCATTGGCCGCGTGTTAGCGTCTCGCCATGTTTGAATGTTAGCATGCGCCGTGTAAGGATGCGAACGTGCCGGCACGTCGGCGCGGGGCGGAGAGCGGGTCACTTCACCTTTTCTGTCTCCGAAGTCCGTCGGGTCCAACTTGACAACGCCATCTGCGAGACATTTTTGGTCAGTCCTCCCCAATTCGGGCGCCCGATCCACGCGCGGATGCGCTTACCCAGTTTTTCCACATCGTTGACGTCGTCCACGTAGTCTCGCTTGCCCAGGTAGAGCGTGAGGCCGCCGTTGCCGCTGGTCTTCTTGAAAACTCTGCACGAGGCAACCAACCAAAGAGGGAGCAAAACGGTCAAGCGCTTTCCGGGGGCAGACCTCAACGGCCGTCGGACGAGGCAAGGAAAGAGGATGTCGGCGGCCGGTGAGCGGACGAGCGGACGAGCGCTCTCCGGCCGACTGCGGCCTCGACTTCGATGGCATCTCGGGCCGGCGTCTCAGCGTTCGGGTCGCGGCGAGCGTTCCGCTCGTTGGCAAGGGAGTGACGGCCGCCGCTTCCTTCAATGAGCTAGCTCATGAGCCAAAAGACGCCAAATGGGGGGGAGCCCCCAAGCCGGCCCAATGGTGGCTGGCTTGGGGAGCTCCTTCAAAACGGAGCCGCGGGAGCTCGCTCTGCTCTCCTCGGGAAAAGCCTTTTCAAGTCTGCTTTCACATCAAATGGGCGACTCGTTTGATTTTTGGGACTACGTGAGCGCGCGCGCGCGTCCTTCTTTGTGTTGGCACTTGTCACTTACTTTGCCATGTCTGCGAGCCTTCTGGAAGCGATTCTGAGGAAGACAAGGAGAGCGCATTTTAATCCGGTGGAAGCGGATCGTCGGCAAAGACGGCGTCCGTCTCGGCCGGGGTTAATCCCGGCCGACGGGATTAGGGCGGCGTGATCGATGATGAGGACGCCGCCACTATTCCCGGAGCGCTAAGTGGATCTCTTGGGAATTAATGGCGGGCTAAATCCCCAGCTGACAACCTCCGGAAGGACCATCGACGGGATCCGGCCTTCCGCCGCAGAGAAAAAGCACCGCGGCAAAGTCGCCAACCGCTACTTTGCGCTTGATCCGACCGATCAATTGATGGATCAAAGCGAGATTGCGACCCATCCGCATGCTCGGCCACCGACGATCGATTCGTCATTTATGAGATCGCCCGCGAGTTGTGGACCGATCAGCCGGACGGCCCAAAACTCTTTTCAACACGCGGCGTCTCCTTCGTCCGCGCGCGTGACGACTCGTAAGCCATCGCTCGCTTCGTACGAGGTGACGCGACGCCTTTCAGGTCGACACCTTGCTCAAACAGATCACGAGCGACGGCGCGCCGCCGAACGGGGGCCGACGGGCAAACGGGGGCCGAGAGGCCGACCGGACTTTAGACGCTCCAAATATCGGGAACGCAAAGCGATCGCGTCTGCCGCCATCATGTTCGTCGTCATCGCTCATCGCAAGTACCGACAAAGCTGCCTGTTTTTAGAGAACCGCAAAACAAGAAATACCCAAACATTCATCAAGTGGGAACATATTGCTGAGTTCCGCGCAAAACGGGGCGGGACCTCCCCCAAAATGGTTCCTTTGCACGACATGAGAAAGTCATGAAAACATTCGAAAGAGCCGAGCCGAGCGCAGCGGCCGCCGCCGACCCTCGAACGGCAAAACTTCCAATTGGATTGGAAACAAGTTGGGGGTTTCAACAGCCCCCAGCAAAAAACAATCTCGACCAAGCGGGCCGATGAAGCCTCAGTGGCGCCATGCCCTGGTTTTGAGCGGTTGGGCCGACGGCCAAAGAGCGGACCCCCCCCCTCCCCACCAGCTTCCCCTTCAGGTGGCCAAAGCGGACGCGCCGAGCACCGCCGGGCCATGTGGCATGCGTGCGAGCGAAGGGGCGGGCCTTACCTGCGCCGGCCGAGCGATGTTGAGCGCCCCGGCAGGCGCCGGGGCCCTTTTATAGCGGCCGCGGACCGGGAGGGGGGCGGATCAGGGATGTTTGGCGTCGGGGCTTAGCCGTGGCAAAATCCAATCAGGCTTTTGGAGCACAAAAGAGTTGAAAATAACCCGCTGGACTTCAGCCCGTCATCTTGTTGCCTCGCTTGGAGCTGCCGCCAATTTCGGCATCCAAAAGGATCCCAACGTTTCCGAGCGCGTGCTCAACACACCGTTTTGCTTTTCTTTCGTGCCTCTTGCCCCAAAGGGGACACGTTTTCTCATGGTTTTTGGTCAACCTTCTTTTTCAATCTTTGAGGCCCTTCCATCGTGTCTGCATGCCAGGACTGTAGTCTTACCCCCCCAAAAGAAAAACAGTGGCTTGGGCGGACACAAAACGAAGAAAACGGCTTGTTGCCAAAACGTTTGTTGTTGTTTTGGTGGGCTGGATCAAGTCGGGCCAGCTCCATTCGCGGAAATGTTTGTGTGACGGGCCAAATCAAGGCCAGCTGCTATTTGGGGCTCGTCACGGATCAACGCGGACATTCTCGGAGCTCCTAAATCTGGCTTGCGCGTGCACCCGCCGCGACGCTAAGCCCTTTCTTCCCAGAGGCTCTCGGGAACGTGCCGGGGACGAAAGGCCGGGCGTCCCCATCCCGGGAGCGCACTGGATTCTCGTTGCTCTCGCTGGCCGCGTCTCTCGACGGGAGGGCGACCGCCACCCTGGCAGCTCAAACGGTCCTCAGGCAGGATTCAACCCAAGTTGAAACACAAAACGTCACACACGATAAAGCAAGCGGGGCGAAGCGATGGTCTGTTTCTATCCCTTGCCATATCCTCTCCTCTCTTAGCCGGCGCGTCGACTTCCGCCCCTCCCCCCTTCCGCGTGCTGTCACAAAATGTTGGAAGTCAACTTCCGTTTGACTTCCAACATTTTGTTTGCCATTTCGCTCGCTCATCGGGGACGAGAGTCGCCTCCCGGTCTTCCTCTTTGAAAATAAAAGCTGTGCCGATCTCAACTCCAGAGCGAGGCAACGTCGCCATCTACTGGTCTCTGTCTGTCATGACGGCGGCTTCCTAAGCTGACGTTAGTGAGGCGAGAGAGAGGCAGCGCCATCTAGCGGATGAGTGCACCTCGCATCTTTTGACGACCGTGTCAGGTGACATCCCGGTGACGTCAACCGTGACATCAGGTGTCCGCGGTCTGGCCCGTCCCTGCCGCAGCGCCCCCCACCCTCGGACACCGCAGGGAGGAAGGCTCCGCGCACGTGCGCCCAACACGAGCCCGCTTGGCGGTTCTTTCTCGTCGCGTCTCGCTGCGGACTTGCCCGCTTCCGGAGAGCGCAACTGAAGCGAGCGGCGCCGATGGCCGAGTCCGAGCCGCAGCGGGGCTTCCCGCGTCTACGCCGAGCCGCGGTAAGCTCCGGCGAAAGGGAGGGAGAAAAAAAAAAAAAAAAAAAACCGAAGACACACACGCATGCGTGTCACCTTGGAAAAGTGCGTGCGGTGGTGCGCCGCAAGACCGCGGACTGAGTCACGTGACGTGGCCCCGTTTGGGTGGGAAGGAGTGTGGCGTCGCGACACGCTGAATGCGGCCACTTGGACGCCGGAGAACTTCAAATAGCTTCGGCCTTTCCAAAGTCAACATGGAAGGCTTTTGGAAGACAAAAGCCTCCATTCCGATTCTTGTTGCGTTTGCGCAATTGGAAGTCAGCGGCAGCGTGAAGGCGGTCGTTTTATTTTGGCGCCGCCACTCGCCGTGGAGCGAAAGTGACGTGGGAGTGGTGGGCGGGCTCAGAGAAATAACGTCACCAACGTCACGGCTCCCCATTTTGGCGAGCTTCAGACCGCCCGCCGCCCAGCCGCGCTTCCCTGACTCCTGGCCGGGACTTTGTGGACTTTTTGGCCACATTCCATCGCGTCGCTCTTCCACCGAGCAACGCCGCTCCTTCATTCCCGTGAGCCAAAGCTTCGGACCCCCCCCAAATCCCCCGCGCGCTTTTCTTTCTTCTTCGTCGGCGCCTTCTGGTCGGTCGAGCGTCGGACTCCGGGCTCTTATCTGATTGTGTGCACCACACCGCCCCCAAGCGGTCAAGACGTGCAGAGCGGCAAAGGAGAGCAAAGCGCGCGTGACGCGACCGACTGGCCGGGCGGGCAGTCCATCCACGATGAAGACTCGCGGATGAAAAAAAAGAAAGAAAGAAATCTCTCTATGCGATATCGTGAGTTATTTATTTCACGTTTGTTTTATTTAACTTGCCTTTGTCGGCTGCCTTTGACTGCGTCATTAGCATGTTAAAGCAAATTGCTTTTGGGCGTGTTTCACATGTGATGACTGGAAATCTGTTGCCATGACAACTTGTGCTCCCCCCCCCCCAGACTTCGTTTCCCGGCAACCTGCACTTGGTGTTGGTCCTCCACCCCTCCGCCTTGCTAAGCTCCGCCCCCAGCCCGTCGTCCAGCACCGACCTGGGGTTCCGCTTTAGCCAGGATGACTTCCTGTTGAAGATGCCGGTAACGGAAGTCGCGATTTTGGGTCAGGTGTTTTTCATGTAACGCAGAGGCACGCGGCGTGTTCTCAGGTGCTGATGCTGGGCGACCTGCTTCGCTACATCGACAACAACCGGCCGACATCAGACGCGTGCGGCGGCGCCCCGAGCGACTGGATCGTCCTGCGCTCGGTAAACAAACTCACATCGGCGCGTTAGCGTTCAGAAACCAATTTGGATCGGCTCGGCTCTTCGGGCGACATTCATCGGCTCGGCGCTCATCCGCGGTTGTTGGCGCGGCGCGACGAGAGGCGCAGCCTACGTTACTGGACATTGTCGTGTATGCATTTGTGTGTTTGTTCATGGGCTATATTTCTGCGTGTGTGTGTGTGTGTGTGATGGGTGACCGATATGCGTGCACGCGCATGGATGCGGCCCAATGTGTGCGCAGGCCATCGAGACCTTTGCGGTGACGGTGAAGGAGGTGGCTCACCTCCTGCAAGCCTTCGGCTCGGAGTTGTCGGACGGCGAACTCCCGGACGAAGCCGACGCCGTCGACTTCCTGCTACGCTCGCACACGCAACGCTACCGACGCATGAAGGTGCGCGGCGCGTCTCGCGGCCTTGAGCGGCCTTTGTTCTTCTTCTTGTTGTCGTCGTAGGACGACGTCGCTGGGGTGCTGAAGGAAGGACGCCTCCTGCTGGACAACCTGCAAACGCTCCAGACCTCCAAGAAGGACGCCGCGGAGGACCAGGACGACGTCCAGTCAGACTTGGACACCGTTCAAAGGTCAGCGCGGTCACCTGACGACAAACATCAAGCAAGGTGAAGTCCGATCTGCGCCCCGTCGTCTTTTTGTGCGCGTGGGCAGGCTGCTGTCTCAGCTGCGTGACATGGAGGAGGCCTTTGACGGCTTCTTCGAGAAACACCACCTGAAGGTGCAGCAGTACCAGCAGCTGCTGCTTTATGAGCGCAACTTCCAGCAGGTGCCCGCGTGCGCCACGCCCCGAAACACACACACACACACACACACACACACACACACACACACACGCCCCCGCGGTACAACCCGTGCATGCGTGCACAGATGGAGGAGGAGCTGGAGAAGATGTCAGGCGAGGAGAAGGCCATCCCCGCCGCGGGCAACACGCTGCCGCACACCGAGCAACTCATCGGAGAGCTCGGCGCTCTGGAGCAACGCGCGCAGGTCCGGCATGCCCGCGCAATACGTGCCGCGCAATACGCGCCGCGCTTGCGCGCGCCCTCACACCCGATTTGTGCGCGCACCTTCAGGAGGTGACGTCCCGCGCTCAGGTTCTGACGTTACGGGGCCACCAACTGGCCGCCCGCCATCATTACGCCCTGGCGCTCATCATGCAGCGCTGCAACGAGTTGCGTCATCGCTGCGACGTGATCAGCGGCGGCCTGCGCGGCAAGCGCGCGTCGCTAACGCGAGCGAGGGACCTGCTGGAGCGGCTGGACCGGGTGAGTCACTGTGTCGTGAGTTTGGGTCGTGTGTGCGGCGCGCGTTGGGTTTGCTTTTTTTCTTGCATCCCATGCATGACGTGCGTATGCGCGTGCGAGCTCGCAGGCTCTGCGTTGGTGCGACGAGGGCGCCTACCTGCTGGCCAGTCAGATGGTGGATCGCTTCCAGAGCAGGGAAGGCGCTCAGGAGGCCCTGCGGTGCCTGCTGGAGCACCAAGAGAGGGCGCCGGAGAGCAAAGGGGACGTCCTCAGTCTGGAGTTGGAGGCCATTCTCACGCCGCAGCTGCAGGTAGCGGCCCCGAGCGGCCCTCCTTGCTCAGTGCAATATGGGGCGGGGTGGCCGGGGTTCGGTCGCCCCCTCCCACACACACACACACACACACACACACACATTTCGATGAGGCCATCATTGTCAAGGATGGCTCACGAAGCGACGCCTCCTCTGACGCCGCTCACGTGACCTCGGCCAGGGTCAGATCGCGGCGGCGACGGACAAGCTGGCATCCATGCGGGCCATGATCCGCAACCGCGAGGGCTGTCTTCGGAAGATGGCCGACGCGCGGGTCCGACCCGTCCAGCCCGTGGCGCCGCGACCCGAAGCCGAACCCGCGCGGCCGCACGGAGCCAAGGCGCCGCTCTTCTCGCCCAAGCACGGTAGGTCAAGGCCGACGCGGCGCCGCCCCCCCCGGCCGCAGTTCAAACCAAACGATTCCCAACCCGCTCTGACTCTGGTTGCGCTTCTCCGACCGGGTCCGGGTGTGGGCTTGGCGTTCTGGTCCGGCCGCCCTTTTGGGTCGGAGTCTGGCTGGGGTTCGGGCTCCCGAGTTGCATCTGCTTGGAGGCGTGGCCCCAAATCGAAATCTGCATCGGTTTCTCATTTGGACCGCGGATGTGAATCTTGTTCTTCGGTGTCACTCCGAACCCGGTTCTCCTTCCGATTCTGTTCTGGATCCGCTTCGGCATCCGGATCAGAATGCTGGCGTCATCCCGGATCTGGTTCCGTTCTGTCTTCAGGGGTGGACTTCAACCTTCTCAACTCCAGGTTCTCCTTCGATCTGCTTCCGGGAAAGAGAAGCCCCAGGAGGACCGGCGACCAACCCGAGGTGGGTGCGTGCGAGCGACTCCAGATCAGGGGCCGTCGACGGCGACGCCACGAACGTTGGGCCGCCGCCGCCGAGTGTTCGCGCGGCGCGGACAAGCGATGGAAAGGCTCACCACCGTGGCGACGGGGTTGTTTTTGCGGCGGCAGATCCACGTGATGCACGACTACCGAGGCAACCGCAGCTCTCTGTATGGCCCCGCCCCCGACAGCGACTCCGGGGCGGAGGAAGGGGCGGAGCAAGTGACGAGGTGCGTAGGCGGCTCACAGGCGGCGGCGGCGGCGTCTTGATTTGCTTTGCCTTGAACTGCGCAGTCGCATCATGAAGGAGCTCATCTCCACCGAGAAGCTTTACGTGGAGCAGCTCCTCGCCGTTCTTCTGGTGAGCGCTCGGCAGGCGGCCGCGGCGCCGTCAACGGCCGCTTTCGCCGCGGCCGTTGACGGCGCCGCGTGTCCGTTCAGGGCTACCGGGCCGAGATGGAGGACCCGTCTGCGCGGGATCTTCTGCCGGCGCTTCTCCGCGGTCACGAGGACGTCCTTTTTGGCAACATGCCGCAGATCTACCAGTTCCACAGCAGGTACCTTCGACGGGACGGCGGCCCCCTTCGCCGCCGGACGCCCCCTCAAGGCGTCTTCTGCTTCCAGAACTTTCCTGCGGGACCTGCAGGGCTGCCTGGACACTCCGGAGCGGGTCGGCCAGTGTTTCCTGCAGTGGGTGAGGACCGCTCGCTCCGTGCCCCCCCCCCCTGAAAAAGAAACAAACAAACAAACATCTTGACATGCTTGTGCTTGTGCGCGTGTAGAAGGAGAAGTTCCAGCTGTACGAGCATTACTGCCAGAACAAGCCTCACTCTGAGTCGTTATGGAACCAGTGCTCGGACTCGGCCTTCTTCCAGGTGTGTCAGTGTGTGTGTGTGTGTGTGTGTGTGTGGGGGGGGGGGGCAGCTGTGTACTTTGTACTTTGGAGTGGGTGTTTGTTTTCCTGCGTCTGAATGAACACAATGTGCATTCTGTGATTGTTTGTGTTTTACGTTCCGCGTGCAATTTTTGGGCGGCCTTGTAAAAATCCCACGTATGATCCGCGCCCCTCCCAATCGACCGGAAAAATTGACTTTTTTTCCCCCCTCTCTGTGGTCCGCTGCCCCGATTTGCCGCTTTCCATTCCCATCCTCTGCTCACATTTGCGCTGGCGCCTTTTTTGACACGTGCGAGAGGAAGCCAGATGGTTGAAATGGACCGACTCGATCGGAACGCTCACGTGCTCTTTCACCGACAGATTTCGATACGATGGGCGGATCGCACAGTTTGTGTTGTTGAGTTTTGCCGCCCAGGGCTCGGAAAGAGCGCGCCGAGCGAAAGGAGCGGCCGGGAAAAGGTGGCGGTCATTAGCAAAGCGAAAAGGCCGGGAGGGTGATCGCGTCGGGCCGTTTGTGTCGTCGCGATTTGGGCTGACGCGCGGGATTTTACGGCCGCGGTTTTTCGTCGTCACGTACGTCCCGGAGGTGATTACGGGCAAGCGCGTGAAGCCGCCGCACTGTGTCTTGGACGCAGGAGTGCCAGAGGAAGCTGGAGCACAAGCTCTCTCTGGACTCGTACCTCCTGAAGCCCATCCAGCGCCTCGCCAAGTATCAGCTCATCCTCAAGGTTGCCGTCGCACGCGCGCTCGCGCGCGCATCGCCGACAAGGCGCCTCATCACACGGCCGTGCCCGCAGGAGCTCCTCAAGCACTGCGACGAGCCGCGGTACCGCGCGCAACTGCAGGAGGCGCTGGACTGCATGCTGGACCTGCTCAAGTCCGTCAACGACTCCATGCACCAGATCGCCATCGTCGGATATCAGGTAGCCGTCGAGCGGGGCCGGGGTCAAAGGTCAAGCAAACGTCCCCCCCGTGGTGCCGGTCACACCTCATGGGGACGATGTCACGAAAGGAGAACCAATCGCGTCGAATCAAGAGCTGTCGATCGGATGCCATCCGTAGCCGCCGATCCCATTTTATCAGCGTCTAGAGCAGCTGTCAATCAAACGTCACGAGGAGAAAAAAAAAAAAAAAATGAAACCTTCGGCCAATCCGACATCCGGAGGCTCCCCCGACTTACGGCTCCATCCCTTCCCGTGCGCTGAATTCTCTTCATTTCCACAAGGGTCCATCGAACGCGGCGAGACGTCCCGAATGGCCCAAATGTGCCAGTGTTTGCCGTCATTGCGGGTGGAAGCCACACGGTGGCAGCAAAGCATTTCGGTCCGTGGCTTCCCAGGGGGGGTGGAGGGGGCAAAGCAATCTTCCGTATAAGACGCGCGGAAGGGAGGCTCGCTTCCCCCAAGGAACGAGGGCGACGTGAGCGCCCACGCGCTGTCGTGTGGCCGGCTGGCTCGGCAGGGCGAGCTGGGCCCGCTGGGCCGCGTGCTTCTGCAGGGCGGCTTCAGCGTGTGGAGCAGCCACAAGAGGGCGCCGGCGGCACGCATGCGCGAGATGGCCCGCTTCAAAGGCGCCCGGCGCCACGTCTTCCTCTACGAGCGGGCGCTGGTGTGCTGCAAGCGCCGCGACGACCGCGGCCGCTCGCCCGTCTACAGCTTCAAGTCCTGCCTCGGGGTACGTACGGCGCAGAAAACCCGCGCCCGGCCGTCGGGGCCCCGCCCATTCGTCGGCCCGCTCGTGGGTTCCGTTTTGACATGACACAAGACCAAAAGGACGAAATTCAAAGAAAAAAACAAATCCTGGATTTTCGCAGTCCCTTGGTTGTCCCCGTCCCACGTCATCGGCCGACGAATCGGTCACGGGAATCCTCTTGCGACAAAATGGGCGACGGCGCCCCGCAAATCCGCGCATGGCTTCTCTGCGCAGATGAGTTCGGTGAGCCTGGCGGAAAACGTCAAAGGAGACGCCAAGAAGTTTGAACTGTGCCACCGAGAAACCCAGGAGGTCTACGTCCTGCAGGTGCCCCTCTCGCACCGCACGCTCCACCGATGGGACGTTCAAGTGACGCTTTGACAACGTCCGCGCAGGCTCCCAGCGTGGAGGTGAAGGCGGCGTGGCTCGCGGAGATCCAAAAGATCATCGGCCGACCGCGCCAAGGTGACGCGTCTCGGCCATTCTTCGTCAGCCTCTTTGGATTCGCGGCGTGCTGACGCGCTCGCCGTTTGATAGACTCCAGCCCCGCCCACCCCACCGGATGGGAGGAGTCGGCGAACACCGGCGACCCCGCAGCGCGCCCGTCCCCGAGCGGTGAGTACGCGCGGCCCACATGAGCGCTCGTGTCCAGACGCCCTCGAATGCAACGCCCGCACGCACGCCGCTGACTTCCTGGGCATCGAATCCTCACCTCCCGGCCTCACGTTTCCATCTTTCCTTTGCGGCAGCGGCGCCCTCCTCGGACATCGGCGACGGCCCGGAGGACTGGGGCGCCGCCGACGCCTCCAACGTGTCCGATTCGGACGACGCGGGGGAAGGGGAGCGGCCCGCGTCACTGGTGGGTGGTGGAGACGCCGGCCCCCCCGTTCGCTATCTTTGCCGTCCGGCCAACCCGCCGCTCTCGTTTCAGGAGGCGGGTCGCTACCGAATCCTGGCGGCCGGCTGCTCGGCGAGCGGCGACGGCATCGCCTTCGCGCGCGGCGACGTCATCCGGCCGCTGCGCCGCGACGACGACGGAAAGTGGTCAGTGGCTTGTTACGCCCGCTCGGGCCGCGGAGCGCGCGTCCAAACTCGGTCCCCGAGGGCCGCTCGTCCCGCCCGTCTTCCGTCCATCGCCCGATACAAACGATCGGGGCGGTGATCGGAGCTCGCCGATGAGCTGCTCGTCTGAATCGGGTGTGTTGAAGCGGGCGCAGATGCAGAACGGGCAGGACGGCGGCCCTCGACGACCGGGGCTGGACATGCCTGCGCTCGTCCTTGTTGCGCGCGCGCGTGCGTCTCTGCGTGACCCTACGTGTCTCTTTTGTGGGTCCGCGCGTGTCCCGGACGCGCCCGCGCGCCGGCATCAGGCTGGTGCGCAACGAGAGCCGGGACCAAGAGGGGCGCGTCCCGCCCTCGGACCTGCATCGGATTCTGGGGGAGACGCGCTGAGAGGCGCTCGGAGCGGAGACGTCACCTTGCTCGCCGTCGCAGCTTCTCTACGCATCGCCACTTCCTCCTTCGTCATCACCGGCATTAGCTCGCCACGTGCCGAAGCGCTCGGCCTCCGAGCCTCCACGTAGGACATTCAAGCAAACGTGGAATGTCGCCGTCGAAGCGCGTCACAAGTGCCTTACATGCGAGGAGCGGCCGGGGGCGCCCGGTCGGCCTCGGCGCCCCGCGGCGCTTTGCCGGCGTTTCTGATGCCCGTCTTGCCATTTTCACTCCATTTGGCGCTCGCTTCGAAAGCACTCGGTCGATCCCGCGAGGACTCACGCAATAAAAGCACTGGCACAGCCGACTCGGTCTTTATTGCGGATGAGCCGACGGGGGCAGAAGAGCGGGAAGCGGGCGCTCGTAGGAGAAGGCGGCGGCCGGAGAGTCGAGACGAGGACGCGCCGGCCCGTCGCTCAGCGGTACGTGCGCACGCCGGTGGTGTTGCTGATCCAGGCGTAGTAGCGCGAGACGCGCGTGTAGACGCCGTACTTGCCGGCGGCGGCGCAGCCCTCGCCCCAGCTGATCACGCCGGTGAGGAACCAGACGTCGTGGCGGCGGGTGACGTGCGGGCCGCCGCTGTCCCCCTGGCAGGCGTCCTCCTTGCGGTCGCGGAAGCCGGCGCAGAACATGAAGGGGGTGATGCGGGCGCGGCTGCTGGCCTTGCAGACGGCGCGCTCCACGAAGGGGACCACTCGGTGAAGGCGGCGGGCCCCAGGCAGACGGGCCGGCGCCGCGGCGACAGCTCCGCCGCCGCCGCCAGCTTGAGCAGCGCCACGTCGTGGTTGAAGCGCGACTTGTGGAACTTGTACGACTTGTGGACCACCTCCTCGGCCACCTCGTGGTCCCGCTCCGAGCCCTCGGGCCGACTCACGTTGTGCTCGCCTGCCGGCCAGACCGCAGCGCCGTCATTCCGCGCGCCGCCGACACCCCTCAATTTTTCAACTGGTTTTCTCCTCTCGAACGCCGCCCTTCTTCAAAGTGCCAGCAGGACGCGCCGTTACTCGGCGACTTTGGAATTTGCCGCCCTGGCAACCGAAGCGGTTCCTGCTGCCAATTTGAGCCGCGGGCTTCTCGAATACGCGCGCGGGCCCGCTCGTGGCATATCCCCAAAGGCCAAACGTTGCCGTGGCCCGCAAGTGGCTGTCACAGACCCGCTCGGGGCGTTTCGGTCGGCCCGTCGGGGTCTCACCCAGTCGCACGAAGAAGGTGGTTCCCGCCATCCGGGCCTCCACGACGCAGTGCGCCGCCGTGATCACCCAGAGCTCGCTGAGCAGCGAGCCGCCGCAGAAGGGTTTCGGCGCCGACTCCGTCCGCCTGGCCGAGTGCGAGATCAGCGCCGCCTGCGGAAGCGCCGCGGTCAGGGGGGGCCGGCTGCTTGGGGTGGGGGGGGGGCGCACCATACCTGCCAGGGAAAGTCTCCCGCTTTGGCCTCGTAGCCCCCCACAATCCGCTGGTCGCTGTTCTCCTTCGCCGTGATGGTGGGCAGTGTGGGGAAGAAGGAGCGATATGAGGGCGGCGGCGGCGGCGGCGGCTCGCCGGCCCTCCTCGCCGAGCGACGCCTGAGCCGAGACCCCGCAGAGATATTGTGGCCGCGCTCGGGTTCCTCCTCGTATTCGTAGTCCAACCACTCGTCCGGGATGACGTCGGCGTCGGGCTCGCCGTCGGTCCCGTTTGACGAACGCGGCGTCAGGGCGGATGCGGCGCCCGTCCCGCCGCAGCTGAACTTGCCTGCGCGCACACCCGAATGCTTCCTGACACCTCCAGTCGCGCGCGGAGATGTTGGAGGGCGCGCGCTGCGTCCGAGTTTCACCTGTGGCCTCGCAAGAGGCAAGGTCGTCTGCCAGTTTGTACCCCAATGCGCAGCTGCATTGCACCGCGTTGGACTTCATGGTGCAGAAGTGAGCGCAGCCGCCATTGTTGACCGAACACTGCTTGGAGACCTCTGGCGGGGGGAACACAAATGGACAAATCTCGCGCGGAGCGCCGACCCAAGCTTTCTTTCCGCGGTCCGAGCCGCGCGCGCTTCGGTAGGGGCGCCAACGGAGGCGGCTCGCCTCATTCCCTCGAAATCCACCGCAGGAGAGCTGAGCCGTCGACTCGGCTCAAGCGGACTCGCCACAGTCTGCGCAGGAGACGGACGCGCGCAAACTCCAAGAAACTCGCAGGTGACGTCGCCGGAGACCGCCGCCTTCCATCCCCGCGCCCGCACGTCGGCGGAGGGCGCGATCCGTCGGCGGGCGTCTCCGCCCGCGCCGTGACTCCCGGCCACCAAATTGCCAGGCGCGCTCGGGGCGGGGGTCCCAAGTGTGCGTGTTTGTTTGTTTGTTTGCGGGCGGCGCTCACCGATCTCGCAGTTCTTTCCGGTGAAGCTGCTGTTACACCAGCACACGTACGAATCGACGCCATCCTCACAGTCGGCGCCATTCTGGCAGGGGGGCGGCTTGCATTGGTCGCCGTCTGTCGCAAACACACGCAAGCATGTTAACAAGCGAACCAATAGGCACGCAAACAGCCAAAATGAGCCAAAACGCGCTTTCGTCCGCATTCTCGTCATGCGTGAGGAAGAGCGGGAAAGCGAAGCCAAAGGAGAGACTCGAGAAACCGATCGCAACGACGAGCCGCGGGCGAGCGAGCCCGGCCGGACGCACGCGTTCGCGGAGCGGCGAGGCAAGGCAAGGGGACGGCGTCTTACCGACGTAGCCGGCCCAGAACTGCATCTGAAAGGACAAAAGTTGCCTTGGTGAGACATCCCCGCGACAGACGAGAGACCGCGGCGCTCGCACGGCTCCACCGTCGCCGAGCCTCGAACGGCAAAACGCGGCTGGACGACGACCCCGGAAGACAAAGCGACGACGACGCCGCGCGACGTGTGACGCTTTCGCGATGGGCGGGGCTTACGTTCCAGACTCGTGGACCACCTCCTCGGCCACCTCGTGGTCCCGCTCCGAGCCCTCGAGAGACTTTTTAAAAAAAAATCCACAGAATGCAGTGACTAAGACAAAAAAAAAAAAAAAAAAAGCTTCTCTACGTCTACTGTCATTCGGAAATGCCCTTTTGATGTTGAATCTAAATCAAAGAAGCGAACGCATCCCGTGACGAAAAACTCCAAAGGCTCACCGTGGCCCAAATGATGCGCCTCGGAAAATGAACCAACCGAGCGCCGTTGCCGCTCCGTCGGCGTCCCGCAAGCGTTCCGGTTCTTCACCTTTCAAATGGGAACCGTCTCAAAACTCCGGCGTGCGTCGCCATCAAGTGCTCAACGTTTGAATGACGCACAATATCGCCGCGCGTCAGACCAAAACCGCGTTACTCACCTGCGGTGCGGGGAGGGGGCGGGAGGGCAATCCGCAAAATAGCAGGAGGGCGGACCCGATTTCCTCGACATGATCACGTGACGCCGATGACACAAAGTTCTTCTCATCGAACGCGCTGACGACACGCGAATCGACGGAGGGCGTTCCACGCGAGCGGGCTCACCGTTTTGGTTTCGTCCTCGAAGATCTCGCGGGCCTCCTCGAAGTCGCACGTTTCCTCCCGGCACTCCCGCTCCAGGTTGCCGGCCCACATCTCCTCGAAGGGGCCGGCGTTGAAGCGCCGTTGGCGCCGCAGCACTTGGGAGGCCGCCCGCCGCGGCAGCCGCACGTCGCCTGCCCGGGGCAAACAAAACACACGCCGGACGTCGAGCGTTTGGGCCGGCCCTTTTTTCTCCCCGAGCAACCGAATGCGTTTGGAATTGCGCTTTCTCGGAGCGTTTCGTCAACGTGGAACGCGATCGCTTTGGAACGCAAAGAAAAAGGAAAAGTTGTTCCGTCAACTGGGACGGACGGGCGAAAGACGTCGGGAACAATCGCGATTCGTTGCATTCGAAAGAGGCTCCTGCCGTCCAAAGAAATCTTTTGTTTTCACGCGAAGGCCGCAGGTCGCCAAAGGTCGCCGTCAACTCTGAGCTACATCGTGTCGGCCCGCCCCCGTCGCCGTCCCGTCACTCACGCGCGTTTCCCTCAAAGTCGTCGGCGGCGGCCTGGACTCCGATTGTCAGCAGCAGCAGCAGCAACCCCAACCGCACGGACGCCATCTTCAATGTGCGCTGCTGCGAGCCAAAGTACACCGACGCGCTCACGCAATGTTTACTCCGCGTGTACGTTCGGGTCAGTGTCCGCAGTCAAAAAGCGGACGCGCGTCGCTCCGCTTCACCCTGAAAGCGTTGATGTCAGCGCGCGCACACACGCTGGCCAATGTTTGAAAATGAAGGCGCGACGACAATCGCGCTGCACACGCATGACGACGACTCGTCGCTGATGACGCGCCCGACGGACGGCGTGGCGTTCTTTACGCATTGACCCCGATACACTCCGCCTCGACGATGCAGAACGTGACCGCGAGCGATCGCACCGTCGCGATGACACGCGGTAGCTCTGACTTTCAAAATGGCCGCCGACTCCCGAGCTCTTCGGCGGAGACGGCGATGTCGCATCCGACAGCGCCTTGTACGACGGAAAGTTTCTTACGTGTTGTCAAAGTTGCCGACAAAGTGACACCCGGTGCCCGTCTTGCTCCACGTGTTCCGTACCACATGAATGTTAGCTAGCTTCAGAACGTGACGCGCCACATGTGCAAAGATCGGACGTTTTATGCCTTCTGTGAGGTACGTTTCATGCCGCATGTTTCCGGTGTCCCGTACGCATGCTGGAAGATACGGGCGGGCGCACGATGCACGGCGTCCAACGACAACATTGGCCTTTGGCTCTCGACTTTCTTCTGACGGTTGAGCGTCGCGCGGTTTGAAAGTTCAACTTGCTGAGTGGGCGTCTTCCTTCGCTGCAACTTTTGCTTTCTTGCTTCAGCACTTTCGAGACGCGCGCGCGCTTGTGTATGTGTGTGTGTGTTTTAACAGCAAGTCGGGTCACAGGATAATGGACGTCGACTTCAGTGTGGCCGATATGTAATTTGTGCTATTATGGGGGCCATGCAGGAAACACCATTAACTGTGTGTGTGTGTGTGTGTGTGTGTGTATTGATGTGTGCACATTCATGTTTGGATTGTGTACAAAACTGTGTGTGTGTGTGTGTGTGTGTGTGTGTGCATATACAGTATATATACACACACACACACACACACACAATATCTCTGTCTAATTTTCCCTTCGCAGCTCCAGAGTAACATTCCAATTTCTGTGTTGCCCTCCAACTCCGTTGAGCGTTTTGGTCCTTGGGGCGGGCGTAGGGCGTTGCCCTTGCCTGCTGGGGGCGCCGTTGAAAATGAGCCGGCGCGAAAGGCAGGCCAGGCACAAAAGAGCGGCAGGTGGGATTCGAGATTTGGGAAGCGTCCCGCCTCCGCCCCGGCAATGAAAGATTGATGAAGTCCTAATGGCCTCTAATGTCCTCTAACGATCGGCCGGGCGGGCCTAATGGATTCGGAGCCCCGGAGAGAACGGAGCGCTCTCGTAACTTTGCCCCTCGGTCGTCGGGAAGTTGCCAAACGCCAGGAGGAGCGCAGACGCTCCGGAGCTCCGCGGGCGCACCATGACTTTCCCTCTTCGCAGATCCACCTCAGGTAGGGCGGGCGACGGGAGGGAAAGGACGGGATATTTGGGGTTGGGGGGGCAGCACTGAGCTCTCCCGGAATTCCGAAGCCTTTGAAGGTTGACAATGACGAGATCTGCGCTCGTTCCCGTTCGTATGTCTCATGATACGTTAGCGTCAAGCGAGTGCCATTGATGCTTTTCTTTCCGGCACGTTGGGACGGTGAACGTTTTCGGGGATGCTACCTCTGACTTTGTTTCGTCTTTGGCGTCGCTCCGCCTCACGCCGGCGCCAACTCCGCGTTGCACTTGCTCGAGTCGCGATCCGAGCCGAATGCGGTCCCGTGAGCCGGCCGGAGGCAAACCGGATTGGGAGCAGCGCCCTCTGGTGGACGCCATCAGGTACGAGTCAGATGACGAACCAAGAGTGGAAAACTGACGAGAACGGGAAACGGATATGTGTGTGTGTGTGTGTGTGTGTGTGTGTGTGTTAGGCTGTGCCAGAGTGCGTGTATTTTTCTTGCAGCACCTCTGCACCAAAACAGCAGCACGGCACCTCCCGTTCACATGGAACACACACACACACACACACACACACACACACACACACACACACACACACACACACACAGCTGCAACCTTCTCCATCTTCATCGCTTGGTCTCCTCCGTGCCTTTTTTTTTTGGTTCTTTTTTTATGAATGCCGCTTCGTTTCATTGACAAACAGAAGGACTGGGAGGGGCGAGGAGCGGCTGTGTGTGTGTGCATGGGGGTGGGTTCACTGCAGCTGCGCAAAATCTTCATCTCTCACACACACACATACGAAAACTTGCTCACTCACAGAGATGGGCGCGCGCTCGTTCGCGTACACACCCACCCATCAATCGAGTAAAAAACTCGTGCGCGCGCACACCCAGACACACACGCGCGCTCCGTGACAACGCGCACCTTCGGAGGTCGTCCAGGCTGAGAGGCGTCGCCGAGGCGAGGGGGGGGGTGAGAGGAGCCATGCGCGGGGGTCGTCGGGGGTCCTTCGCAGATTGGCGAAGCGCGCCAATGGACTCGAAGACGCGCGCCGACGCATCGCGGCGGTGAACGCCTCACCCCCCCTCCCCCCCCACGACATGTCGCGCGCGGCGGCCATCGCCAGCTCGCTGATGCGCCAGAAGCGGCAAGCGCGGGAACGCGAGAAGGCGAGCGCGTGCCTCGGCGGCGACGCCGCCAACGACGGCGCCGACGGCAAACTGAACGTGTTCGCGCGCGTCAACTTGTTTGGCGCCCGCAAGAAGAGGAAGCGGAGGAGGCCGCCAGGTGAGCTCCGTCCTCCTGATCGTGATCGGCATCTCAACTTTGATTGGCCGCCGGCGAAGTACGCCCGCTGCTCCGCTTCCGGGTTCCCCTCCGCGGCTGCGGCACTTCCCGTCCGTTCGCGTGTCCCGACATTAAACGGCGAGCTGCAGTCTGGCGATTGTTGACCGGGATGCCGATGGTCATTTTTTCTGTTTTTTGGTGGTGGTGGGGGGTGAACAGAGCCGCAGCTGAAGGGCATCGTGACGCGACTGGCCAGTCGGCAGGGCTTCCAGCTGCAGCTTCAGCCCGACGGCACCATCGACGGAACCAAAGAAGACGACGCCGCCTACGGTCAGCGCGCGCACACGCCGCACCAAGCAAAGTCTCGTCGTCCTCACAGACTCACTTAACGCCGCGGGCAAAAGCTCTTTGCGACGCATGCGGACGATGACGTTGCCGACTTGTCCGAGTGCCAGAGTATCGGGGTGACGACTGGCCAGAGGACGTCGACAATGTTTGCCTCGAGTCTCGGTGGCTGGTATCGGCGGCCTCCGCCGGTACCCGACGCCTCCAAATCAGGCCGGTATCGTGCCAATAACGACACCTGTTTTCGCTCCTCGCCCATCCCTCCTTCCAAGTGCACTAGGAAGACCGCTAGGTCCAACGAGTAGACACGCGTGGCGCCCCACGGGCACCCTATAGCACCACTCGTCCCGTAAGCAGCAGTCGTCCG
The DNA here is from genome assembly GCF_001891065.2 of Hippocampus comes. NCBI lineage: Eukaryota > Metazoa > Chordata > Actinopteri > Syngnathiformes > Syngnathidae > Hippocampus > Hippocampus comes. Next base: position 47,771 of record NW_017805988.1, read on the forward strand.
ACTCGTAAACCAAACTTGTGCAGAAACGTAGTCGGGGGAAACACTTTGACTGGTAAAACGCAATCGTGTCTGCTAGTGCGCTGAACTGTCCTACTCGTCGGGTCAAAGAAGGTGCGACGACATGCTACTCAATGCTCCATGTAAATATTTAAAAAAAGACTCAAGCAGCCTTATGGAAAGTCACAAAAAAATGCGACGTACACGCTCACAAATGTGTGTGTGTGTGTGTGTGTGTGTGTGTGTGTGTGTGTGTGTGCGCCAACAGCTGTGTTCAATCTGATCCCCGTGGGACTTCGTGTGGTCGCCATCCAGGGCGTCCAAACCAAACTGTACTTGGCCATGAACTGCGAGGGCTTCCTCTACACCTCTGTATGTACACACACACACACACACACACACACACGCACACACACCTGCACTCGCATCCACTCTCGCCGCCATTTTCCCCCGGCAACCGCACCAGCGCCCCGGGCATCCACTCGGTATTCCGGGGAGTAGCCGGTCGCCACGGAGACGCGGGAATGATGAAAAGTGAAAGGTGGGCCCCGCCCCCCGCCTGACGACTCCGCCCTCCCGCGCGCAGGAACACTTCACGGCTGAGTGCAAGTTCAAGGAGTCGGTGTTCGAGAACTACTACGTGACCTACTCGTCCATGCTGTACCGGCAGCAGGCGTCGGGCCGCTCGTGGTACCTGGGCCTCAACAAGGAGGGCGCCGTCATGAAGGGCAACCACGTCAAGAAGAACAAGGCGGCCGCGCACTTCATTCCCAAACCGCTCAAAGGTAAGGCGCCGCCGGGTAGCGCTTCGTCCGTTTCCAATCTTAAAACGTTCTCTGTGACAGACCCCACGCATGAAGAGGAGAAAAAAAACAAACAAAAAAAAAAAGCTTTTGAAAGGTGTATCATCCAAGCCAAAGACGCACTGCGCTCCAAAAATCCATCTTGGATTCCTTGTCAGCCATCTTGCATCGCGGATGATACGACCACCTTTGCACGTAACGGTCATCAGACAACGCAAACGTCGCTGGGATTTTTCTCCCATTCGCTTTCTGACCATCTTCGGGGGCCCAAATTTTGTCCCATTTTTTTCAAACTCCGGCCTGGGTTTTGTACAGCTGAAAATAGTCAATAGAGAGGAGAAAAAAAAAAAATAAGGAAAATCTGTGAGCGTCCAGAATGGAATCATTGGATCGACATCATGAAATCCTACGAAAGATTTTGATTCACTGCTGCTTGTTCACCGCTTTTGTCTGTCTGTGTGTGTGTGTGTGTGTGTGCGCGCAGTGGCCATGTACAGAGAGCCGTCCCTTCACGACCTGACGGAGTTGTCGCGCTCAAGCAGCGGCACGCCGACCAAAAGTCGCAGCGCTTCGGCTCTGCTCAACGGAGGGAAGTCGGCGAGCAACGACGACCTGTCCTAGCCCACCCGACTCTCACACAACCACACACATGCATCTACATCCTCTGTTCTTGTGTTTACCGTGCCCCATCTTGCCGGCGAGAAACTATGTTGAAGTCAGTTGAGGAGCTTCGTTTCCACAAAAAGTCGCGCCGCGCTGGCAACGAGACAGCTTTTATGGACGAGTCGCTCTTTTTGTGCGCATCACGCACCATCCTGGTGCCGAGGAACGACGGCAAAGTCATTCGAGGTGTGAATTTGGCTGACATCCGCAGGCAATCAGAAACCTTTTGGAAAGGGGAGGGGGGCGATTCGCCACTTTTGGGGTGTGAGCGCCCACCGATTGTTCGTTTTTTTTTTGCACTGAGTTGAGGAGCCAATTCAGACAAAAGTAGCGCTTGGCCACCATCTTGAAGAATCTCTCCCCAACTACAAACCAATAACTGGCAGATTTTTTTTTTTTGGGGGGGGGGGGGTTTTTTTGTATCCATGTCTTCCATGATTTTGTGTTTTTTGGCTCATCTTGTGGCATCTTGGTGCCAAGCAGCCGTCGAAGCGAGTTGAGGAGCTTCATTGGGAGAAATCTATCCGGACAACAACGGAGGGGGAGCCACCCCCGAGACAGCCACACGCAGGCGCGGAATGACAATCGGCCCACAGACGGAAGGTGCGACCAAAGAGGAACGCGGGCCATCGCTAGGAAACAGGCGGCCATGTTTCGGCGCAGCCGGCACTGGCCACATTGGGAGCCGCCGGCAAGGTGTGGCGCGCGCGTGCGCTGACCGACCACAAAGATGGCCGCCCCGCCGGTCGCCAGACAATTCGTGGCAAACCGCAACATTTCACCTTTCCGCCGCCAAACTGGCAAATGAACGGAGACGTTTGGCAAAGTCGGCCCCCCGGCGCCGCAAGGCCAGCGTCAAAGCGTTCATTGGGGACGCCTTGAGAACCGCATTTCACGAAGTTCCAAAATCCCCGGACACAAATCAACCAATTGCAACCATTCCAACATCGATTTGTTCAGCGGCCACACGTCTGCGACCGTTTTCTCCAGATCGCTGACTTTTTGGGCCTTGCGACTTTTTGGGTGATTGGACCGCCTCATTCCGCGTTTGGCAAGCGCTGCAAACGCTTCATCATTCTGCCCGCATGAATGGAGACATTGGACAGACTTCAATCATCGCGTATTTCCAAATACGGCAAATCTTGGAACACATCTCCCCTTTCAAAAAAAAAAAAAAAAAAAAAAAAGAGAGAAATCGTGAGCAACCGCTTTGCAGTGTCACAGCGTTGCTTCCAAAGACAGCGCCAAGCGTTTCTCCACATTCCAAGAATTGGCGGCTTTTGTGACATTTTCCCCAACTAGGCGGAGTCATCGTTCCGCCTTTCTCAACCCAATCAAAGCATTCCGAGTCCAAAGCGTTCAGCTCACTCAGGACATTTGCGCTCTCCGTCCGCGCTCACTCTTTCGATATTTAGCCGTGTCGGCGTTGTAACCGGGCACCATTTGTATTTGCCGTCCCATCGCCCCGCGGCGGCTTTTTTCTTCCGTTTCGACAAAGTCGACGGCCCGGGAGTCCCTTCGGCGCTCGGCCCCAACTCCTCCGCCGACGGCATCGTCGAGTTCTTGTTTGTCGCTTTCCGAGCTTGTTCCCGCTGGTGGCCGCCGCCGCCGCCGGTCTTGCCGCGTGAGACGCGAGTGGTCGAAGCGGGACCCTTGTGACGGACAGGGAGCCGCGGACTGTATTTCACATGCGCTGAATAAAACGTCAACAAGTTGCCGCTCGCGCGCATTTTGAACAGCGCGATACACGGGAGGTACACGCGGCACGCCGGGCGGCGGCGGCGCCGCTCCTCACTCAAAGAAAGAGGACAAAGTGGGCGTCGACTCGGCCTTTTTAGTTTGATTCCATAAAGTGCAGCAGCAGCATAACATCGTCATCGTCGCAATAATTTAGGCATTCAAGTCGCCCGATCGGAAGCCAGGGGGCGCCGCCGCTTGGTCGTCCTTCCCGCACTTTGCAAACGAGGTCCGGGCGGGAGGAGGGGCGGGGCCTTTCCTCACCTGCGGGCGTCGGCGTCGAAGGACACGGCGTCGGCCCGCGGCCCTCCGCCGTCCCACGCGGGCATCTTCACGTGCGCGTCTTGGACTCCCACTCCTGCAAAAGGGCAGCGGTGGCGAGGAGTCCCGTACAAAGGCTTCGCGACGGCACCCCGGCAGACCGTTCGGGCGACGGCGGCTTGATGAGCAGTATTGATTTTTCGAAAGCGCTTTCCAAGTTTATGGCTCGATACTTTGGCAATCAGGAGCATGAAGGCAAGCGAGCAAGAAGGCCGCCATCCATCCGCTCACCTTGGCCTTTTGCATGACGTTCCCCTTGGAGGAGGCGTCCAGAGACGGCAGGCGCTTGCGGAGTTCTGAAGCCGAGTTGACGGGAACGGCGCCGCCGCGGTCGGACACGTCACGCGCCTTGCTGCCGCACACCTGCACACACGCGCGCATCTTAGCGCTGTCATCGCCACAATTTGCCTGACAACGAATTGGGGCGGGGGTCATCATCACTTTGGATTTTTCATTCCAGGTTTTTTTTTTTTTTGGGGGGGGGGTCTCATTCCGTCAGCTTGAATTGGCAGCTTTGTTCGTTTCCTCATTTTCCCAAAATGCTTTGTTTTACTTTCGATGTTATAGTTTTGGCATTAGGGCTTTTTTTCTTTTTTTTTTTTTAAGCATACGGACTATTACTTGCATGATGAAAAAAGTCTGAAAAGGTATCGTGCAAGAAGTAAACGACAAATCCCAAATGACTGTTGGACCTTCCTTCTTCTGTATATTTGTCAAAAGCCCAGGTACGAAATGAATGGACAAAAGGTCGAATTTAGTTTGAGTCACTTCGCATATTTTCAACAGCACTCTCATTTTTAGTGGAGCGCGATTGAGAAAGCGCGATATCAATCCCCCCCCCCCCCTTCGCTACCTGGGTGGCACTGGCGGGCGGGGCCACGATGGCGCCCCTGGCCAATGACTTGTTGAGGTTTTCTTTGACCCGGGTCAGCTGGAGCTCAAGCTCCACCCGCTCCTCCTCCTTCTGCCTGCACAGCGCCTCCAGTTGGACAAGACGGCGCTCGGCGGCGGCGTCTGCGCGCGCACAAACGGATACAACGCACAGAAATAGATGCAGATAACGCGCGCTGACCGAAGGCCACTTTTTGGACACGGACACGCACGCTACTCACCTGCGACGCGACCGTCCTTCGATTCCTTCAAGTTTTTCCTGTCGGCGCGCAGGGCGTGAAGGTCGCGCCTGAGGGCGTCCTTCTGCCTCTCCAGCTCCGCCTGCTGCGTCACGTATCTCCTGGCGTCGTCCTCGGCGCGCAGTTTCCCGTAGCGGGCGTACTGGTTGACGTCTGGAAGGCAAAACGTGGCCCCTGAGCAACGGTCAATGAGCGCCAACGAGCGCTTGGACGACTCAAAGTCAAGGTTTCCGCTAATGAGCTGCTCTTTCATTTCCTGGGGAGCTGACTTCTAAGATTGGCTCAACAAGCCGCCTCTTTGAAGAGAATTGCCTCCAATTCCTTTTTTGGCACGAGTTCTCGAGACGTAACCGAGGAAGAGGAGGAGGAGGAGGAGGAGGGAGCAAGCGAGATCAGATACGGCAAACGCAGATGCATTTGGGGGAAAAAAAAAAACAAAAACAACCCATAAAGAGATGCCAGCGACTACTCGTGAGGCAACATGAGTAGCCAGCGGGTCTGCTCGAAAAAGAGCTCACCGGTGACAAGAAGAATTAAGAATGTAACTTTTGTTTTTTGTTCTTTTCAAAGTGAAGACGAGAACTCCTTTGGCGGCACGGCGTTCGACTGGTTAGCACATCCGCCTCCGCTTTGAGAAAAAAAAAGGTCCTATTTTTGCTCACGGTTATCAGAGCGTCAGAACCGATGGCCATCATTGGGGTCGTCACGAATGAGACTCCTCCAGCATTCCTGAGAAGCGGGCGGGCGGGTCACTCACACGTGACCAATGACCAATGAGGGATCGTTTACTCACTGGAGGCGTGTCTCTTAATGGCGGCCTGCTGCTCGGTGCGATCCGAGTCCCTGCTGGAGAAGGAGGCGCGGCGCCTGGGCGAGGCGCTTCTGGCCGCGGGGCCGCCGCCGTCGTCCTGCGGTGACACGTGACGCCGTTATGGCAGCCGAAAACCAGTCGCCATCTTTGCGAGAACAAAGGCGCCTCTCGTTGGGAGAGCGACTGAGGAGAATGAAGTGCGGCGGAGCGCGATTCATGAGCGGGACAGCAAAAAACAGACACCTGCCCCCCCCCCCCCAACCCCCCCCCCAAAGCTGCCTCCCGAATCTCACTCACCTCCTGAAGGTCAGTCCCCGGTGAGTTATCTGCCATTTTGCTGAGTCCACCAAACAGCGGAGCGTCACGACCTGGCCAGCCACTGACGTCCTGAAACAAAACGA
>NW_017805988.1:54694-69916 GCF_001891065.2 Hippocampus comes
TGTTGAACATTGAAAGAGTTGGACTTTTCGGGCATATAGTACTGTCTTGAAATTCGACACCGTTTGATTTTGCCGCATAGTTTCAGGATCATTTTGGTCCAATTTTCGCATTTTCTCTGCGTGAGTTTTGAGGTTTATTATTTGAAGATTCCTGGGGATATTTTTCCAGGAGTATTTCGCTTCGAAATCCAAACTGTTTGACTTCTGAGGAATTTGAACGACTCAAATGATTCGACTTTTCTTCAGAACATCTTTGTGTAAAATCCAAATAGTTTGACTTGTCAAACATGGTCACGATTTTTCAGAAGGCTGCGCGCGGGATCGTTCACTCCATTCTTGTTCCCGAAACACGACATCGTTAGCCACGTCCTATTTTATCTTTTCAAAAATGGGACATGACAATTCTTCGTACCCTGACTCCGTCAGTCAGTTAAAAAGCCAATGATGCTCTTGGGCCCGGAGACATTCCGCGGACGGTGACCTCACCTCCACGCTTTCGTAGACCTCGTCGTACGTGGAGACGACGGCGGCGGTGGCCCATCTGAGAGCGAGGGAGGGAAGGAGGCAGAAAAAGAATGAAAGGAAGCCGCGGACCGGAGGGAGCGCACGCCGGCGAGTCCCGGCGTCTCACAGGAAGGAGCGTCTGGCGGCGTGGCGGATGTCCGTCAGCGTGTCCACGTCCACGTAGTCGTAGTGGAGCTCATCGGGCAGCGCCCCGCCGCCCGTCTCGGCCAACAGGACGCCCAGCCAGCGGCCCAGACTCTGCGAGCAGCCGGCCTGAGCACACGCGCAAACCTCAGCGCCCGTTCCGACCGCGGCGCTCAACATTGACGCGACCGCCATTCAATTCGCTTTCTTCCACTTGAAGTCTGGCCTTCAAATTCAAAGCGGAACGTTTGCTGTGTATTTCCCACAATGCTTTGCTTTGAAATTGAAACTCCGCTTTGAAATGTTGTCAGTCTAAAATTCCAATTGTTTGACTTAGGAGGCATTAAAATTGGTTTTCTTTCTTTGGTAAGACCCCCACCCGCCAAAAAAGGGATGATATTCTTCATGACACGTTTTGAAAATGAGGGTAAATGGGTGGGTGATGAGAATTTGATTGTGCCGCGTATCAGAACGGCCATATCGGTCGGCCCCGAGTGACGCCGGTGCGACGGGATTACCTCCAAGGCCGCCAGCTCCGCCCCTCCCTGTAGGATGCGGAAGGAGAAGGGACGCTTGGGGCCGAGCCCCCCCGGCACCACCTCGGCCCCCCGCAGGGGGAAGGCGGCGACGGGAGCCCGCCGGTCTCCCGGCTCCTGATGCAGATTCAGATTTCCCGCTCGCACCGTGCACCAACACTCCTTCCAGACTCCGCCCACGCACACGCCGAGATATCCTGGGGGCGAGTTTTGCACCGAGGTCAGTCGGCCCGCCGCGCCGCGGCCCGATCGACGACGAGCCTCACCGCAGCCGGGGTCGTCGCGGCGAGCGCTGAGGACGGGCGGCTTGCGTTTGGAGAAGGTGATGATTTGATTGATGGTCTTTCCCGCCGCGCGGCTCATGGATCCCGTCAACTCCGACAAGGCGCCGCGCTTCGCTTTGCCTGCAGCCCAAACGCAGATGATCGATCGGTTGCTCATTTCATTCAACAAATCGCAAATGTTTTGTTTTTTTTGAACCAGCGGAATTTGTGGCGTGAAGGCGGAGCCGCGCGCGAGTCTCCGGACACGCGTTTGCAAATCGCCGGCCGCGCCCCGGCGCGATTTGAGCAAAAGTCCCACGGGGGAGGATCCGGCCGATCAAGAGGCTCGGCGGCGACGCGTTTTACGTTGCCCATTTGTGACTTGGCTCAGGCATTTGTCGATCCGCTTTCCATTTTTGCGGCTTGAAATACGACGGCCCCATAACGGTTGGCCGGGACTCTTGCCTCGGCGAATGGCCAATCAATCAGTCGTTCTCAGCTCCCCCACGACTATTTGTGATTTGGCGACACAATCGCGGGAAGTGGGCGGGAAGGACATCCGATGTGCTCCCGCCTCCCTTCCTGTCACCCCCTCACGCCACAAAGCGGCGCAACAAAAGAGCCTCCGGCAAGATTCTTATTCGGCACGGCGCCTACTGAGCAACTGAAATGGGAGGCCTCAAGCGCATCGGCGCAGGTCACAGGTCGGCACTCGTGACGTCCCAACGTGACGATGGGGCGGCGACCTACCGAGCGGGTCGGCGGCGTCTCGTCCCGGTCCCGGCGACGATCCCGGCGCCGCTCCACGCGCGGATGACTGACAGTCTGCGGCGGGCCCGCCGTCGGAGTCTGACGCGTGTCTGTCGGATTGCGGCATCTGAGGCGGGAAGGCTTCGCCATCATTTTCTCACTTTGTTACTTTGAAATGCGGCGACGGCCTCGGGGGAGGTCTGCCGTCTTCCGATGACCGCTGGCCAAAATCCCGAGCAGTCGTTGGATTTGGCGGTCGCTGCTCGCCAGATTTTTTCCCGTGACTTCTGATTTCAAATTCTCCAAACGGCCATTTGAGGGAAAGCAGAAGTTCCTCGAGGCCATCGACAAAAAACGGGTCGGGGCACGCGGGATACGCGTGACCGTCACCGGGAAAGGGAAGCGGCGGAGGAGGAGGAGGATGACGCACCTTGTCAAGCGACGTCTTCCCCCGAACGACGGGAGGAGTCGATGCGTCGAGAGCGTCCGCGTTGCCGCAATCGTCGCCAACACCTCGCACCGCCTGCAAGGTTGAATTCCTTTTGTAAAAGCCGGAAACGGGAGAGCGTCTTCCGAGATGCTGTTTTTTTACGGCTCGGTTATTTCGGATGGAAGTTGCGGGCTCTCCCCGGGACGCCGCCCCTTTTCCCATCCCGCCCGGCGCACCCCGACGGCCACACACAGATTGCGCCTGTCGAGCGGCCGTCGAGTTCAGAGAGGAATTGTCCTTTGCGGTGAGTAGCGAGTAGGGAAAGAGCGAACAATGGCCAACGCGGTCTCCCCTTGACGGCCTCCCGCAGGTGTAGGCGCGCGCCTGAGCGTGCGTACCTTGATCCATCGCTGGGCCTGCTCTCTGCTCTGCACGGCCAGCACCAGAACTTCTCCGGCGGGCAGAGAGAAGCGCAGCTCGTGTCTTTTCTTCTTGCGGCCGTCCTTGTTGACGTAGAGGACGCTGCATTGGCCCAGCGGAATCTCCGTGTGGGGGGTGCTCTCCTTGACGCTCTTGTAGCACTGCACGCACACGCACACACACAGAAACAGTTGAGAAGCACGCACTCTCTTGTCTTTTCATCTCTCTGGCTGTCTCAGCCCTTCCTTCGTGTCTCTCTCACCTGTAGCTTGTCATCTCGCACGACCACCAGCTGTTTGGCCCACTGTCCGAATCGCTTCTTCCGCGGCAGGAAGGCGCAAATCCGGCAGTTGCCGACCGGAGCGTCCGCGCTTCCATCCGTGGCGCTCCACCTGGGAGGAGGACTCTGCGTTTTGGCCTCGTCGTCCTCCTCGTAGGACTCGTAGGAGCTGCTCACTGCGTCCGAGTCGTTATCTGAGCGCATGCACGACACACCGAAAGCATTGCTTCTCAAATTCGGCTCTGGGGGCAACTGCATCGGTCTCAGAGTATTGCTGCATGTTCTGCTTCTATGTGATGCTGCTGGGTTTTTTTTTTTTTTTTGGTGCAGGGGAACACAGAGCACTGGTCACTTCCAAACATGCAGGTCGTATTCCCGAGCGGAAAGAAGCCAAGAGGACTCACAGGAGTTTTGGGGAGTCCCGTTGATCCTGGTGGTGGGGTAATTGTTGTCTGCATCTTCATAGTAGGCGTCTTCCTCAGAGTTTCTGTGAGCTGCCGTGGAAAACCAAGAAGAACGACTCAAGCGCGCCGACGTCACGATGGCTGCGTTGGGACTCATTTACCAATTCCTACGCTCTGATCGCAATTATGGAGGTTTGGCGGGTCAATAAAGTCCATTTGAGTTTCCTCAGTGACAATGGAGGAGGAGGGGAGATCAACTTCTTTCCACGTTGTTCTTGGAGCACGACTTTTGTCTAGAAGAGGCTCCTCCGATCACCTCAACGTCGGTCATTGCCGTTAAGCGCGACTTTGGTCGCGTCGACATCATCCCTCGGCGCCAAGATGGAAGCGCATCAACGTGCGCCGCGAGACCCTCCGCTTTGTACATTTGTGCGGCAACGTGACAAACTTCCATCAAAACGACAGCGAGCGAAAATGCCGAGCCCTTCGAAATGGAACGCTCGGGCTATGTTTTTCCGACAATTCCCGCAACAACTTGCCAGCCACTCGTCACGTTGCCTTGGTGCCCCGAATGTGTGTTAAGGCCGACGCGCGCCCACCGTCCGTGTCGGTGGTGAAGTACTGGGGGGCCGAGTCTGGCTCCAGCGGAAGGGCCTCCTCGTAGTAGTCCTCCGGGAGGGGCGTGGTAGGCACCGGAGGGGGCGTGTCCGTGGGCGTCTGAGGGCGGCAAGCCGAAGCGCTCATCAGCAAGTTAGCGCGTATGACGGAAACGAGAGCGGACGGACAACTTACAGATTTGTCGCCGTGTGTCTCCTCTTCCTCTTCCTCCCTCTGGAGGACGGGGGAGGTGCAGAGCGCGTGCAGATCGCAGTCTGGTGACGCAAGCGATGACATCAACATCACCACACGATCGATAAGAAAGTCCTTTCCAAATTGGCAAAATGATTTGAACGTTTCTTGACAAAAAGTGATTTAAGGTTAAAAAAAAAAAAAACATTTGTTTATGATCAATAGGAACTCCATGTATAAGAGACACCCATTCCAAATACATTTTAATCAAAAAAACAAAAGGAAACAAACAAAAAGATGACTGAATCTGGGTCAGATGTGATCAACTCAACAAAAGACTCGGTTACGGGACTTTTATTTGGGCCTCGCGCGAGGACACGTCGAAGGACTCACCAAAGCCCTCGAACAAGGACTCGACGAAGCTGGTGCCGTTGCCGTCGAGACCGCTGTTGACGTACACGTCCGAGCCGGCGCCTGCAGAGAACGTAGACGAGATTCTCTGGCCTTCGATTCAAAACGGAACCTGCCAGTGGACGGGAAGGGATGGGACGGGGCCTAAAATGTCCCAGATGAGGATACCTGACGCCTGCAGCGTGTGCAAGATGTTGCGCACGGACGCCATCTTGTGGGCGGCGGCGGCGCTGAGGCTCTCGCCGTCCAGCATCTCCAGCAAAGAGGCCAGCTCGCCGACCAGTCGCTCCACCGCCTCTGCACAGACACGCTTACGATTGCCGATAGATGCCACAACATCCCGGAGGGGGCGCGGGAAGTGGCAAGCACGACTTTTGCCACGATGAAACTCCTCAACTCACTTCAAGAGAGCACCTTGACACCAAGATGGTGCTACAAGTCATAACTTTTTTGCCCCCCCCGAGTACAGAAAACAAGGGAAGCAACATTTGGGAGGCTCGATTCCCAAACTGTGATGTCGCTGCGTTGGCAATCATTCACTTGACTCCGCAATCACGTGATCGCTGGCCACCTGGCACACTTTCCTCCGTCATCTTGCAAACGCAATTGTTAGTAAGCATGCTGCTTTTTTTTTTTTTTTTTGGACTGACATTGTCACCGAAAGTTCAAAACAAAACATGCGTCACCACAAAATACAGCAAACGGATGACTCAACGACGGATTAGCAAAACCGTTGTGGACGTTTTGACGAAATGCAACAAACAAAGTTATTGTGTTCATGTCAAAAGTTGACATCCTGCGTCTGAGCGCGTGACACACGCTCGGACGCATCCTGCTCTCTTTCTCTTTCAGCCAGGATGTTTCCTTGCAAAGAGGAAAAGAGGTCAAAGTGCAGAAGAAAAGCGGCTGAGAGGGCGGACCGTCGTCATCGTTCACGAGCGGCGACCGCGACAACGAGGTTATTGTGGCGTGGGACGGCCTTCACTTGTTGGCAGCTGTTCTACTCAAAAATGGATTTCAAACTCCTCCTGTGAAATCTCCAGCTCGTTTCTTTTTTTTTTTTTTTTTTTTTGCTCTTTTCTAACACTTTAAAACAACCGGCAAGTGCCGGACGTGAGCAAAAATCATTTGTACAACCATAAACAATAAAATAATCAATGAAGAGCGAAGACGGTAGAGAGCCCAAAAACCATAAACTAAAAAAAAAAGTCTCAAGAGGAAAAATGAGTTTGAAGACAAGCTTTAAAGATGGCCAGCGAGGGGGCTTGCCGGACGTTCATTCCAAAAAGAGGGGCCGGCAGGCAAACGGGCTCCGTCCCCTCGCAGCCTCCACTTTGTCCTCGGCGCCTCCGCTCGCGTCTGCTTGGCAGGTGCGCAGGGGCGGAGGAGCTCAGACAGCTCAGGTGACGTGACAAAAGGCATCGATTAGTGTTTCAAAGTGCTGTTGGGACAGGAGAGCCTTGGCCATCGCCGGCTGCCGAAGATGAAAAAAGTTCAACGTGGACATGACATGCGGGCGCTCAAGACCAAAGTCCAACATGGAAGTCTCACAGGGAGGACGTCAACGCAATTTCACACAGACTCTCCGGAAAGGGAAAACGCGGTAGGGGGCCCGCGTCGCGACGTCCGGCGTCTTGCTTCGCGCGCGCACGCTCAGACAATTGCGCATTGTTTTCACAGATCGCAAGGAGAATCGAAGCAACTCGGAGACAAACGTGCGCACGCACGCGGTCCAAAATGGGGCGTGACGCACAAACGCGCCGCAGCTGCGTTGTGTGAGTGAGCAGCCGTTGGCGCATCCAGCCAGCAGCTGTGAGAGTGCGTGCCCGTGCGCGGGTGGGCGGGCGCGTCCTCGTAGGCGAGCAGCTGTAGTTTCCTGTCTGGGGTTGTTGATGACTCCTGCATGTCCGCCGTCCACGGCTGCATTTGCTCGCCGTGTCGCGGTGGCCATTTTGGGGAGCAAATGCAGCTCGGCGGATGTGTGCCATTGTCGCACGAAACCAGACGAAAAAGTGCCCTCGTCCTAACCGCCAAAGACTCGCCACGTTTGCGTGGGGCTGATGTTGGTTCTTTTGGGTCGAAAGGCAAAAAAAAAAAAAAAAAAAAAACATCAGCTGTACAACCAGCTTGCGGCCCACTTCGCCTACAGAGCCTGCTTTGTTAACCCCCCCGCCACCCCACCCCACACACACAGTCATGAGACTGGAACCATGCGACTCCAATTTTAGATTGTCCGAGTGTCATCGTGATGTTCTCACACCAAAGGATGATGACAGCGTCTGTTGTGCACTTTTCCATCTTTTTCCTGACACTGCCCCTTTTTGTTCGGGGAGTGGGTGGGGGTTCCGGAGGGGTCAGAGTGCATCTTGGCACCCTGGCAGAGCCAATCGTCATCGTCACAGTTTTTGTGGCTCCTCATTTTGAATTTGAGCCACCTGCGCAGCTATGACAACCAGCCAAAACACGTCACTTTTGTCAATCAAACCACAGAGACAGAGAAGGAGACAAGGAAAGAGGAAGGGGCCCGGGGAAGGAGATAAAGTTGTAAGGCAGGAGGCAAGGAGCAGGGGAAGGACGCAAGAGAGAAGAGAAGGGATGCTTCGAAGCAGGGAAAGGACCTGAATGAGCAGTGAAGGAGGCCAGGCGATGAGGAGAGGAGACAAATGACCAGGGGAAGGAAATAAGGGAGCAGAGGGAAAGAGATGAGACGGGCCGGGGGAATGTCGCAAGGGCAAAGGGGAGGAGGTTGCGGCGGAAAAGGGAATAGGAGACGATCGCGTGAAGGAAACAAGGGGGAGAGGTGAAGAAGACAAAGGAGCAGGAAAGGAAATGAAGGAGTAGGGGAAGGAGGTGCGGGAGCAAGGAAACGCATGCGAGGGCACCGCTAAGGAGGCAAGTGAGCGGGCAAAGAACCCGAAGGACCAAGGGAAGGAGGTCAGGGAGGAGACCAGGGGGCGTAGGGCGACAATGGAGGTGAGCGAGGAAGGAGGCAAGTGGGCAGGGACGCAGCCGAGCGCCAAAGAGAAGGAGGCGAGTGAGCGGCAACAAATGAGGCGCCGCAGCGCCAAACTCAACAACTGTCGCGCGCCTCTGATGACGTCACTGTACCCGCTGGCAGGCCGAAATTCGGTCTGACGTCACTCCCCTGCCCGTTACGGTTCCGGCCCGACCGCCAACCGTCGTCCGACACTCTCGCTCACTCGGTTTCCGAGTCTTTTTCTGACTTTCGACACTCAATTCGCCCGTACGTCGTTGGGGTTCAGTTAGGGAACCATGACGTCAACTTGTCGCGGACGAACGCGGCTAGCTGCTAGCGCGTAAGTCGCGGCGAGGTGACGTCAAGTTGAAGCTCAACTTCTTCCACAAAGTTCACGTGAAAACTCACCGCTTTGGCGTTTGGGCTCCATAAGTCCACTTTTTGGTCTCCGGCAACCACTTCCGTCGCTTGGTCGTCGTCGTCGTGGTCTTCCGGGAGGACCGCCGCTCGGCGAAGTCGGGACGAGCGTGGCCGGCCTGAGTGAGCCTCCGGGCGGCCGCAGCGGAGTACACTGACCGCCGCGGGATGGAGCGGGGGCGGGAGCGGGAGGACGTCCGTTGGACTGCTCGTCCGCCCCCGGGTCCTAGAGCCGGTTAACGGTCACAGAAGAAGCCAGGCGGAAGACGAGGCTCTCGGCTGTGCCTTTAAGAAGGCCAGATCGAAAAGAAAAGTTCCCCAAGAGGGACAGACGTCACTTGAAAAACCACGACGATGTCTCAACAGAGCATTTCAGGTCGTCTGGTGTCTCATCTGCATTTGATCTCACCAATCCGAAGGATATGATAGAGAGACAACGGAAACTTCTTTTTTACTCTTCATCATATCCTCTCGCATTCCTTCCTGGGCTTTCAGCGTCCTGTCGGCGGTCTGTGTCGTGACCTGCGCAGCCGAGGAATCTGTTTAATGGCAAACGAGACAAAAGAAAAGCAAACACATACAGGAACACGCGCACGCACGCACACACACACACACACACACACACACACACACACACACACACACACACACACACACACACACACACACATACGATCTTCACAAACTCCCATGACTGAGTTTGCACGTCGAGACAACTTGTTCTTGGACAGACCCGCGGTTCGTTGCTATTGGTAACCAGCAGCATCCTTGTGCACTGAGGCGCTGCGAGCACCAGAGGGCAGCAGAGTCGCAGACTGACAGACTAGGCATCGGTAGCTCGATCAACAAGCGAAGTTGACTTTATTGACATTTTTATTTGAAGTCATAGAGGAGTCTGACTTCAGTTCGCTCAGTGTTTAGCTGAAGGAAGATATTTTTTGCCGGAGCTGGACATGCCTGGTCGAAGCAATCGCAGCAGCTGCGTGAGATTTTATTTTGATTTGATTTTTTTCACATTACAGTAAACTCCGCTAATCACCAGGATATGCTCCACGAGGATGAAAACACACAATACAACGAGACCATATAAAACATTTTATGAATCACTTTTGCTCTCACACACTTGTGCAAGACCCATTGAGTGTGTGTGTGTGTGTGTGTGTGTGTGTGTGTGTGTGTGTGTGTGTGTGTGTGTGTGTGTGTGTTTGCGCGCGTGTGTGTGTGTGTGGATGCGTGTGTGAGCTGCGGCCAACAGCAGCACCTGTGATACTAATAATGACTTTGCTCACTGCATTTAGGGTTTTTGCTGTTCAACAAATGGCTCTCCTTTCCCACATGCAAGGGCATGATAGTAAGTAAGCGTGCTGTCAAAAGCCATGAAAAAAAACGATTGCCTCCAAAATCTGTGACGTAGAACTGTGATACAAGCACTGCGGAGTTGTCCCGTAAATGTTCCAATTGTTCTCATGTTTTGGGCCGGCCCAGCGCGGGACACACGCTGACACACGCAGCCGCATTCCTGTACAGGCTCGCCTACGCCACGCCTTGGGGCACACGAAGCAGGCAGACGGTCGGTCCGCTTGTCGTCTTTGGACAGACGTTCCAACTGGCGCGCCAAAGTCAACTTAAAAAACAAAAACCCAAAACATCTTCCTAAGTCTTCCAGAGCGCCGGCGCCATGGACAGAGGAGGTTTGTCGGAGGAAGCAGTGGCGGACGCCTGCAAGGACGGAGATCCCGCCACCAAGGTCACGTCACGCGCCGTCCCGCTCCGATTTGAAAAGAGACTCAAGAGCGAATCCCCAAGTCAAAAGCTTCCTTGATGAGTCGGCATCAAATTGAAGATATCCTTAGTTATTTGGTCTGAGGATTTTTGAAATTTGCTAGCAAAAATGTCCTGCATTGATTTGCAAATTTTCCGAATGGCAAGTTGGAATGAATGAGGCAGGCCCGGCGTCGTTGCGGGGACCCGAATTGTTGTTTTTCCCTGCAGATCGGGCGTCAAGGTGGCTTTGCGAATGGGGTAGTGACGTCACGGCGGGGTCCTGTCTTTGCTGCCTTTAGGACTACATGATGCAGCAGACCATGCTGAGGGTGAAAGATCCCGCTCGCTCCCTCGACTTCTATACGCGAATCCTCGGAATGACGTCAGTGTCGACACACCGCTGGAAGCCTCCCACTCCCAACTCGCACGCCGCCTGACATCGTGTGCGTTCGCGTGTGTGTGTGTGTGCGTGTGTGTGAGTCAGGCTGCTGCAGAAGATCGACTTCCCGTCGGTACGCTTCAGCCTTTACTTCCTGGGTTTCGAAAACAAGGCCGACATTCCGTCCGACATCCGGGAGAGGACGGCCTGGACTTTTTCCCGACGAGCCACCTTGGAGCTTACCCAGTAACGCACACTCACGCAAATTGGGGGGGGGGGGGGGTTCCCTTTTATTTCGCGCGCAAAAAAAAAAAAAAACGTTCAACAAAACAAATTATATTATTCACATTGTATTTGTGTGTGTGGCCCCCACCCCACGTCGCAGTAACTGGGGCTCAGAGTCGAACGCAAGTTTGTCTTACCACAACGGAAACAGCGACCCCATCGGCTTCGGTGAGAACTGCAGCTGCTCTTTCTCATCTTTTCAATTGAATTCGACATTTTTGGGAAGGATTTGTGTGTTTGTTTGTTTTTAAATCCCAAGGTCACATTGGCATCGCCGTGCCCGACGTCGGCATCGCTTGTCACTTGTTTCAATCTTTGGGCGTCAGATTCATCAAGAAACCGCACTCTGGTAAACGCACGCAACGTAAACACGAGTGGGGTTTTTTTGGGTAGCGGACTTTGATAGTTCCTTAAAATGTCCACAAAAAAATGTTGTCAAAGTGACTGGGAAGTTGGGAATGACATTGCGAACGTGGCGGTGATTTATCAACCGGAGATGACAGTCAAGTCGACGACTGAAACGACTCATCGAATGAGGCCGACGTAGATGAGCGAAATGAAGATCACCAGTTAATCGGCGGACTAATTTCCAAAAGATGTTTAAAAAGAGCTAACATCGACCAATTCCATTGGGCTTACTAATGACTGCAATGAGATTTTTCAAAGTGCTTGTGACGATGGTTTTGGGTCGTCGGCAGGCAAGAGGAAAGGTCTGGCCTTCATCCAGGATCCCGACGGCTACTGGATCGAGATCTTCACTCCGGACAAGATGGCGGCCTTGATGGCGCCTTGATGCCGATCTGCTGACGGATGCCAGAATGCGGTGGCAAACGGCCTTTCATTTTGCCGCACGTTTGTTTATTGTTACCACGGTTACAATTCGCAGACTTTCAAAGCTCATCCCCAACGTCTCTTTTGGATGTCTTGACGTGTCAAACGAGGTGACGTCATCACCATGCAGCGGTGACCCCGTCATTATGCGGTGGAGGCGACGTCATCACCTCTGGCGAGATATTTCCGATGTGCGTGAGAGGTTTTTGTTCTGAGCGAGTTATTTTTTTTGGGGGGGGGGGTTGGGTTCATGATGTTGATGTGTGATTTTTTTTTTTTTTTTGCCTATGACAATATATTTGGCAAGCATAAGAGTTTTTCTGGCAAGTGGGGAAAATTGTCGGGTGAGTTTATGGGTGAATGTGAAAGATTCTTCGTGTGAAGGTTTTTTTGTCACGTGTGAGAGGATATTAACTTGGCGGCTTGTAACTGGGAAAGTCAATTCCTTGCGTGTTTGACATACTTGGCCAATAAATCTGATTCTGATACTCTTAGAAGGCTGCTCAAAGCACAAATTGCATTCTTTTGTGTGTGTGTGTGTGTGTGTGTGTGTGTGTGTGTGTGTGTGTGTGTGTGTGTGTGTGTGTATTTAATGTGAGAATTGAGCTTCCGGTGAGGGTGCGTGGGCAACTGGAAAAAGTCAGCTGGAATATGCCCGCTTGCTTTCACTCAAGGTTACGCCACCAAGCGCTTCGGGCCACCTGATGCTTTGCCCATCTCGCGACACGTCCTCCACCGAGTGTTCGCCCTTGACAAACGCTTTGAAAGCGTCGATGCCACACCGGACGACAATCTGAATGACAACAGGACGACGACATGGCATATTGGGTACTTGGAGAGCCAAGTATTATATGAGGTGGTGCTTGGGGTCCAATGTTGGACAGCCACAATTCCGTTACTTTTGGACAAACGAGCGGCGGCCAATCAGTGTCGGGTCTGTGACCAACATTGGCCTGTTTGTCCGCAGGTCAGCCTGAGAGAAACTCCACAGCGGAACCCGAACCGCCGACCATCGCCAACTTTGGGCTTCCCGTTTCAAACTTACACCAGACCTATTTGCATTTCTGTTGGGAGCATTCACAGTTTTCAAGTGAGTACCAGGACAGAATCAACGGCACCTTGGGCTTCCAGAGTCGGAGAGTCCAATCCAGAACGGGCGGTCGCTCATTTGCGCCTTCACCAAGTTTTCCTCGGCCGTCGAGGTGACGGAGACCGGGTCGCCGCCCTCCGGGATGCAGTGGTGATGGGGCCCCAGCCAACTGTTAGGGGTCTCCATCTTCTTGCAGCATTTGGAGCCCTGTTGAACCCCGAGTGGCTGAAGACACATGCATAATTGCATTTTCCAACATTTTATCAAACGAGCTCAAGTTTCACAAAGAGGCAGTGGTGCGGTCACTTGACTTGTATTGTTCCTAATTGCGTCAGCTGGATGACCGACAGTCAAAAGTGCTTCTTTTATTGATCACTTCAAAATGAACACTTGTAGGCTAACAAAAACGTACTTAGAGTTGTATGAGTTATTCCGGAAGTGTGGAATTGCCAATGTGAGGAAACATCTTTGACCGGTCGGTGTCCTTCGAACGAGTGGGTAAAGTCGTTCGTTTGTATTCGGCAAACGCATTTGAACGTATATTAAAGTCCTGTATGAACGTCTTGGTAAACATTGGAAAACGGGATCATTCTTTTCCCCATGATGCAATCCTGCAGTTCGAGCCGGAGCCCGGCGGGGGGCGGCAGCGGTCCAGGGCGGACGCTGGCCTGCGGCCGTGAGGAAAACGCTCGTGACGTCACGACGCCGAACGTGCGTCCGGCGCCGCGCAGCAACATGTCGCTTCATGGAGGTTGGTTGTTGTTTGCTCGCATGCTTGCTTGCTTGCTTCCTTGCTTGTCTGCCTGCCGATTCGCAGCCGCCGAGACAAGCGACGCTCGTCGCGAACCCTTCGGTTCGCGACGACTGTCGCTTGACTTTGGCGAACTCGACGTTTGGTTGCCTCGGCTAACGTTAGCGCGTTTTTGCTAGCTAGCTCCTGGCCACCGCTTCGTCGCGCGCACCGGAGCAAAGTGGTGTTCTCTCGCCGGATCAAAGGCTCTCCGAGTTCCTGTTCAGGCCAACGTAGTGAGGTCGCCTGGCCCGCTCTGTTGAATCCGAGTTTGACCATTTCCGAGCTGTCGCCACTTTTTTTTTTTTTTTTCCTTCACAAGCCTGCCAGTCGTGGGAAAACTCGCGAAGCACAGACCACGCCGAGCAATGATGTTCATTATTTGTAATACCTCGTGAAAGTCTGGACAGTCACCATGCTAAAGCGATGCATCCATCTCCGCAGACCCAAAGTCGTCATTTGAAAATGACGAGAAATATTAAATTGACGTTTTCATCACAAAATAATCATCAAGACTCCTCTTAGTTAAGCATTATACTGTACAAACGACGTACTAAAATACAGCAGAAGATGGCAAGAACTGTATCATTGCAAGAATAAAATGAATAAAAACCAAGGATAATATGACTAGAGTAATAAAATGTAGTTTCGGTTTTGGGTTTTTTAACTGTTTATTCTATACATGTATATTTGTTTTCATTTAAGTGTGGTAACCCTGGCACTTGCCCATCCCAATTGCATATACTGCGGTTTTGAGGATGAGCTTCTATTTGGTGTCTTTAAAATAGTCGCTGTGCCGTGGCCAAAACTGGGAATGCGTTGGGTTCAATTTGCGAAATTTCTACTCGACGTTGTTGCGATCGGGGAGTTGAGAATGAGCGAATGCTCGCAAATTGTTTGCAAAATATCTTGTTGTACTCCCTGCGCTCCTTGCTCATGGTATTCGCGGTGGTCTTTTCCTGCTTCCTCCCGTGATGCCAGAGGAGGAAGACTTGGAGTGGGAGCCCCCCACCGAGGCCGAGATGAAGTTGATCCAGGCCCGCAGGGAGAGACAGGACCAGATCAGCAAAATCATGGGCGACTACCTCCTCAAAGGCTACAAGATGCTGGGCGAGTGCTGCGACGTGTGCGGCGTAAGTCTCGTGCGCGCACACACACACACACACACAAGTGGGTACGCGTGCGCGTGAGCATTTTATGTCATTGGGAGTGTTTTGTCTTTGCAGACCATCTTGCTGCAGGACCGCACACACAAGAATTATTGTGTCTCGTGTCAGGAGCTGGACTCTGATGTTGACAAGGACAACCCTGGTAAGACACACACACACACACAAAGCGAGTGTGTTGGGAATCATTGTCTCATTCCCCAACTAGTGATTGGAAATGAGTGTAGGATTCGCAAGATATTGACTGTCAATCTTCTGAGTATCTATGGATGAAAGCATTTGAATCGAGCGGACCGTACGGTTGACACGAGAGCTCAAGCCATCAATCGAATAGTCTCGAGTCACTCCGGGTGGCTGTTTGGAGGACTTTTTTTTTTTTTCTTCTTCTTCTCAACGATGCGGTCCGCTACAAATAAACGAGTGACGTCCTTGGTGTCCCGTCAGCCCTCAACGCGCAGGCGGCGCTGTCCCAGGTGCGAGAGCGGCGCCTGGCGGCCCAGTCTCCGGCACCGTCCGATCCGGCCTACGTCAACGGCGACGCCGGCGGCCGCGTCGCCGCCGTCCCCCAACCCCGACCGGAGCACTGCGAGGG
>NW_017805988.1:69945-75533 GCF_001891065.2 Hippocampus comes
AGCGCGGCCTTGCGTCCGCTGGCCCAGCGTCCCGTGCTGCAGGACGCCGAGGAGGCGGTGCTGAGCAAAATGCGCTGGGCCAGCAGCCAGCTGCAAACTTGCGCCTCCCTGGAGTCCAGCATCCAGCTGTGCAACCTGATCTCCAGCTGCGCCGCCTCCCTGCGGAGCCTGCGGGAGATCGGCCAATGAGGGGCCTTGACCCTTTGAACTCTTGAGTGGGCGGGCCAGACCTGACGGGGGAGCTCTGTTGTTTTTATAAGTTATTTTCTCTTTTCAAATCGTTTGCCCATTAAAATGATTCCGCCGATGTTTCCGTGCCAACCTGTCTGGTCACGTGACATACTTGCATTCAAGGGGGACTTGGGCCGGGGTGGTCATGCTCAAATTATTTATTTTTTGGTGGTGGTGGTGGTGGCGGTGAGGGTAGGAAATATAATATTAGCTTGCCTTTGCAGTTTTGCTTATTTGTTTGCTCTTGAGCCCAAATTGACACGTGCGGTCCGCCTCGGTTGCATCGCGGCATGTGTGGCTGGACAGAATTAAAGTGTTGGTTTCAGACAACAGAACGTGACCAACTAAATCGGAAAAGGAGACGTATCGCAACGCTTGCCTCCTCGGCGATGACGTCGACAGGCTGAGATGGAGAAAAAAACAACACCCAAGCTCTACAGCAAAAGGGGGTGTGCCAATCTCTGGCTTTCAGTGCCACAAAAAAAAATGGGCTGGCGACCGATCCAAGGTGGCCCTCGCCCCGAGTCAGTCGCATTCCAAGAATACCAGTTGTGTCCACCAGAGGGCGCCAGATTCAACCCCTTTCCATCGCTCAAACGAAGAGAAACAACTTTGGACTTTTTTTTTCTTTGTTTCCTTCGTACGCCGGCGTCAGCCAGGAAGCGGTGATGGGCGGGGTCAAGTGTTCGGGTGACGTTTGTTTCGTCGGAGCTCGGAACCATTGAGTCACGCCCCGCCCCTCCACGCGGCTGTTTCTGTCAGTCATCCTCAAAATAGCTCCCTGCTGTCACCCCTTGCGTGAACGCGCACGCCCACCCGAGTCATCGCGGAACTTGGGCCGTGCGCGCGCACGGCACAAGAGCGCGTGCGTGGCAGGATCAAAGTCTGGCCCGGACGTGAATCTTGAAAGACTCGACGGCCGTCGCTTGACGTGCGTGCGCGCGCGCGCGCGCCCCTCGCCTTGACCTTTGGTGGGACTTCCCGCGGAGAGACTGCCGCGCCGGCGCGCGTGCGTGCCGCCAGAAGAACTTGACGGAGCCACGCGGACGTGCTTGGTGTGTTCGCGATGACGTCGGTGTGGAAGAGGCTCCAGCGCGTTGGCAAAAAAGCTTCCAAGTTTCAGTTTGTGGCTTCCTACCACGAGTTGCTGCTCGAATGTAAAGACAAATGGTGAGTGGACGCGCACGTGATCGCGAGGCCCTTTGTCGGTCTTTGTGGCTTCCTTTGGCACCTCCGGTGTGTATATCTCGATCTGCAGTTTTATCTTTCAGGCGTGAATACAATTCAATTCATTCAAACTCTGAACAAGACTTCCCTTGGCACCTGTTGTCACTCGCTGCCAAGAAATAAGAGTCCATGCCATGAGCTCACTGGAAGGAAATGCACAGGAGACTCGCCAACTAAGATCCCCAGAGTGCTTGCTTCAAGCTGTTTGTCCGTTGTCCCCTAATTGAGGTTCCCGTCAAACAAAAAATATCTCCTCCTTTTAGATTTCCACGTCAAAATATCACCACGTCAAAGCCTTCCGTTGACAGAGCGTCTGCAGTCTTAATGACATCATTCATGCCAAGCACTGTAGACAGGCTAACATGTTAGCCTTAGCCTTGGATGTTGGACGATGTAAAAATCTTTGAACGTTAACAGTGCGTGTGTGTGTGTTCTCATTGTGAATGACACCCAGCATGCGGTGGCACAACGTGGTATTACCACCCAAATATTGTGGGCGTGTCTAAATAATACCCCAGAAAATGATGGCTTGAACAAAAACAAAGTCATTTCAAAAATGACTGCTTGGAAATTCACCAAAGAAACAAAATAAGATCTCGCGTTGGCTTCCGGAGTGAGCTCACCAAGCCGCGCCAGTTGTTTGCGTGTGTGCGTGTGTGCGTGTGCCCTTCCAATGCGCTTTGCAAATACGCTCGTGGGTCACGTGACTGCAGTGCAACTTCCTCTTTCACTTCCTTTCTAGCGGCGGACAATACACAGCACACAGGGCGGTCCGCAAACGTCACCCGACCTCATGACCATCATCCATTTGTGCCTCAAGCTGCTTCGAGAAAGTGTACACACAACATGTGTCTGTTGTACACACCAAACATTGTGTGCGTGTGCGTGTGTGTTTGTGTGTCTGCAGGCAACCGGACAAGCTGCGTGTGATTTGGACCAGAAGGAACCGGCGCATGTGCTCCAAGGTGAAACAACTCTGCACATGCGGCAGGAAAGTTTTCCAAAACATATCAAAAAGTTTTCCCAGTGGCAACCAAGTGAAGCATCACGGCGTGAAGTGGGGGGCGGGGGGGGGGGGGGGGGGGTTGCGTCATCTCGTTTTCATGGACGGTGGCCCGTCGCCCACCGGCCCTCATCGAGTCAGTCTCCTCCGGAAAAGCGCTTCGTTCTTCCTCAGGACCCGAGCGGCTCGTGCTTGCAAAACCCTCCCGAGGAATGCCGATGGGGGAGTCGGCGCATGATCCATCGCGCGACAGCTTCGGATTTGGCCATCGCCACCTCGAAAGGCGAGGCGGAGGGAAAGGAGAAGTGGAAGTAAAGCGCTGAGAAATGCGGATGTCGGGCGCTAAGGCGGGGCATCGGGCGGCCTGGATACCGGCTGCGCTCCAAGGAGGTTCTCAGGCCCGTATGTCGGTGAAGCGAGGTCAAGCCCGCGGGGGGAAGGGGGGTCAAATGGTTTTGCGTGATCATTTGAGCCTTCTTTCCTCACGCCCGAGTTGGCGCCTGTCAAGCGTCAGTCCAAAAGTTGGGAAGATGATGCCCGGAAGGGAGACGGCCGGCCAACCGTCACGCGTGGATCAGGCGATTCCAAAATAGACGGAGGGAATTCGAAAAGCCTCCACGATGGCTCCGGAGAATGAATTGAAATTCCTCCCAAGATGTGCCAATGTCCTGCAATGATGGGAGCTTTTGCTTCCCGCTTTGGACGTCTCCGCCATCTTCTCTGTCCGACTATTTTCAACTTCAGCTCCCGACAAGTTCCGCTCGATTTGACGCCAAGGCCGTGCGACTCAATCATGTTCTTTCTGCCGCCCGCAAGGAACCTGCTGCCTATTGTTTCTGAACAACACGAAAAGATCTGTACACCCGCGAGACACACTCAAGTGTGTGTGTGTGCGTGTGTGTGTGTGTGTAGCCGCACAGCTGGCAGCCCGGAATCAAGAACCCGTACAGAGGGATGGTCGTCTGGCCCGTCCCGGAGAACGTGGAGATCTCTGTGACGCTCTTCAAGGTAGCTGGCCGTCTCCAAACGGTGGGAATGCTCGCGGCCGTTTGCGCTGCGGTGACGCGCGTGTTGTGTCGCCGTGTCTCCAGGAGGCGGGCGCCGACGCCTTTGAGGACAAAGAGTGGACCTTCGTCATCGAGGGCGTGAGTACCGCGCAGGAGGAGCCGCTCGGAGCGGCCGCCTCTTCCTCTGAACGCCGTCCCTCCGCCTCGTCCTCGCGACTTTTCGGCAGCGTTCATCCGGCCGCCAAAACTCCGCTCCGACCGTAGCTCGGCACGCCCTCCGCCCAAAACATTGGTCTCGCTCTCGTCTGACCTCAGCTCCCGCTCGACGGGGAACGTCCCTTGACCCCTTTGTAGTTGCCGTTCCTTCAGCCGCTCCCTGCCACGGCCCAGAACCGTGCCCTGCGCGCGACTGGATCCGAACAGTCCTTGGACGGCGTTCCTATTCCTGTTCCGAGGACTGCGCACTTTCCTCCACCTCAACCAACGGGCACCTTTCTTCTTTTGTTCCTCTGACTCTTCTGTGGTTGCGCGTCTCCATTCTTCCGCCGAGCGTTTGCCTGCCGGCCCCTCGGCTGGAATATTTCTCCTTCTGTTCCTCCGACGGTCGGGAATGAGCTTCCGTCGTCCTCGCATCCGATGAATTGAAATTCGACAACGGTTCCTTTGCGCGCCACTCGACGAGGATATCGCTCGGGCCGGTCCTCTCGCCGTGGCGAGTACGCGGCCGCTCCTCTGACTGTCGCGTGTGATCCGGCAGGAGTGCAAAGGCCACCGTAAGGTTCTGGCATCCGCCGCCATCGACCTGAAGACTTACGCCAGCGTGACGCCGACGCAGACGGACGTCAGGCTGCCGCTCAAACCGCTGTCCGTCAAAGTGGTGGAGGCGGAGCTCAAGTTCTCGCTGTCCTGCATCTTCGTGCGTGAGGGAAAAGCCACGTGAGTCGCCGAGTGCAACCGCGCTTCGCCGTACAGCGCTAAGGCTAGCGGGGTTTGGCCCCGCTCATGTTAGCCAAGTGCAGTGTAGCCGAGCTAGCGTTAGCCAAGTTTAGCGATGAGACATGCGGAAACCTACTGTTGGCCGTGCTGAGCATCAAAGACACGCAACGCCTCTCGCAAAGGAGCCGACTGCAGCTCAGCGACGCTCCCGTTAGCTCAATTGACGTCCGCTGCGTTTCGCTTGGATCGAGTCGCGCTCGCGTTAGCTGCCGACGACTAAGCTGGCGTTTGCTGTGTTTAGCGACGAAGACATGCAGAGCCTCGCCAGCCTGATGAGCGTCAAACCCGACATAGCCAACATGAACGACTTCAACGAGAGCGACGAGGACGGCGACGGCAGATCTGCCGGCGGCGGGGCGGGTAAGCGCCGGCGTCGAAACGCTCGCCACGGCCTCGTTTTCACTTGATCTCACGTCCCCCCCCGACGCAGCCGTTCCGCGCCCTCTCGTGCGCCCCAATCGGCCCGCCCCTGCGCCGCCCGAAACGGCAAGCGCACCAGGTAGCCGTTGCTCGGACTGTTCCTCGGCTCTTTTGAATGCTCCCGCGCCCCCCCTCCTGACCGTTCCTCAGCCACCCCGCCGCCGCCGCCAGCCGCCGAGTCTTCCTTTGATTGCCTCTCTCGCTGTGTCTTTCTCGCATCGTTCTTGTGTCTGCTCCTTCTGAGCGTTCCACTCACACTTGCCGTGCGCCATCCCTTGACCGTTCCTCAGCCATAACGACGGCTTGGCTGTTCCTCTGCCAGTTCTTGTGACTGCTCCTCTCCTCTTCGCGTGCTTGTTGGCCTGTTCAGTAACCCGCCTGTGAACGTGCTTGCGACGGCTTCGCTGACTGTTGCGTTTGTTGAATGAACCAAACGTTTGATGCCTTCCAAGCCTCTTGATCCATAGTTCCATCTTCCCTTTCTTTGTTTTTTTTTTTTTTTTTGTATTTTTTCCCAACCACTCATCCATCGGTCATCCGAGGGTGCGGTCCCTGCAACCCCGTCCCGCACTCTCACCCTCCTCCGCCCATTGGCTCCACCCAGCTCCAAGAGCACAAATATTGAAAGCCATCGCGGTAACACCAAAATGTATGTATGGATTTCATTTTTTTTTTTTGGTCCGCCTTAGCGCCGCCCTCTGCCC
>NW_017805988.1:75543-84732 GCF_001891065.2 Hippocampus comes
CGTTCGCAGGTACGGCCTCGCCGCTCCTCCGCCGTCGAGCCTCGAACTGGTCACGTTGTCGATTGAACAAGAAGACCGAAGGGTGGAAAATGACAGGGACGGGATTCTTTCAACGACCACCGGCGGTCCGAGTTCTACTCATTGAAAATCACACGCCATGACGCCGGTGCCGTTTGTTAGCATGAAGCGAGCCGACTTTGTGCTTGTTTCACATGCACGAGGTATCGCTCTCTTGGTTTTATGTCAACTTGCATACTTAACTTCAGCTGGGAGTGGCAGCAAACCGCTTGAAGGTTGTTTTTTTTTCTCAACATCAGTAACACCAACCAACCGGTTTGTCAAGGGCAGTTCTATTCCCATCAATTGCTGTTCATTGTCTGGGGGGGGGGGGCGTCTTTGAGAATTTCTGCATTTCTTGCCAACCCTCGTCAGTTTCCTCCTCACAAGCGTTGGTCATTTTCCTCACACGCAGGTGCCATGACCCAGGCGGCGGCGGTGGCGGCGGCGTCTTCTGGTGCCGCGGGGCCGACACCAAGTGCGGGCCGCGGTGCGGCGGCTGCCGATGACGTCGCGGCATCCAGACCACCGATCGCAGCTCAGGACCGCAAGGCGGCCAGCCCGGAGGAACCAGCGAGAGGCAGGTGGGGGCCACAAAAACACACACACACACACGTACCTGCGCGCCGTGCGTGAGCTCCGCCCTGGCTCTGCGCTTAGCGTCCTAGCTAACGCCACGCTAACATGCGCTAAGGGTGTTTGTGAGCTGGCCCGCGACCCGCCGGACGTTTCGTGCGCATTTGCGCTTCGGTCCTCCTCCGGCCTGACCCCGCCTCCCCTCGTCACGGGTCAAACCTGATCTCCGCTTTCTATGTCCCCTGCACCCAGTCCCGGCCGATCGCAATCCGAGTCGATCGTAGCCCCGCCACCTCCGTGGCCCTTTGCCCCGTGCGAGAGCTCCGCCCCGCAGCGGCCCTCCACCGGCGTCTCGGCGGCTTTTATCACCCTCAAGCGGAACGAGGACGCCGATGACGTCCGCCGGCATGCTGAGGCGGGTCAATCGGGGGGCCGCTTGGCGCAGCCCGACTCGGACGGGTGAGTTTGCGAGGGGAGGAACGAAAGGAGGAGCGAGAGGAGGGAGGAATAGAAGCGGAGTCGGGCGAGTGTAGAGGAGGAAGGGATGAGAGAACAAAGAGAGCGAGGAGTGAAAGAGAAAGTGGAGTATGGGGAGACGGGGAAGGAAGATGGGGAGGAGGTCGCAAGATCCAGGACGAGAAAAGAGGACACAAAACAGAGCAGATAGGACAAGTGGAATGAAAATTAAAAGGTGCAAGGTACACCCCCCCCCCCCCAAAAAAAAACAGGGAGGAGCAGAAAAGAAGAGAAGGAGACAGAGAGATGCAAAGAGAGATGAAAAAGGGGGGACGGGTGAGGAAGAGAAGTTTGAGCCGTGTTCTCTTTCTCCTCTGCAGCCTCCTGCTGAGGGAGACTTCCACCGGGCTCTCCGCTTCGGAGGAGCTGGCGGAAGAGGCGCCCGAAAGGGAACGGAGGCGGAAGCAACACGAGGAGGAGAAGAGGCGACTGCTGGCGGAGGAGAAGAGGCGACTCTTGCGGGAGCAGGAGGAGCTGAGGAAGCTGAAGGATCGGAGGAGGCGCGAGGAGGAGCGGCTGCTCCGGGAGAAGCGAGAGCGGGACGACAGGCTGCGGCGAGACGAGGACGGCAAGAGGAAGAGAGAGCAGGCGGCCGAAGAGGCCAGAAGGAGAGAGGAAGAGAAGAGCCTGCGGCGGGCCCGCGAGGAGGAGCCCGGACTCGTGACGGTGAGGGAGGAGGCAGAAGAAAGGCGGCGGAGGAGGGAGGAGGAGGTGCGACACGTGCTGGAACGAGAGGAGGAGAGCAAGATCGGGCGGAGGGAGGAGGAGGCCGACGAAGAGGAGACAAAGAGAAGGGATGAGGAGGAGAGGGCGCGGGAAAAGAACGAGGCTCCAACATTGGGAGATGAGAAAGCCGGTTGGCAGAAGGAGGAGGAGAGGGAGGAGGAGCGAGAGAGGCGCCAAGAGGAGAGCAAGATCTGGGTGGAAAAGGAGCCAGAGTTGGGAAGATTCCAAGAGGAGAAAGGGGGGGCGGAGGAGGAGAAGAAGGAGGGAGAGGGGGTGGGCCGGGAGGAGCAGGGAGAGTGGGGGGCGCAGAGGTCGAGGGAGGAGAGAGAGGTAGAGGGCAAAAAGTGGGAGGAAGAGGCGAAAAGGAAGGAGGAGGAGGAGCTAAAGAGAAAGGCCGACGAGGAGAGAAAGAAGACGGACGAGGAGGAGCGCGGAGCCAGCGAGATGGAGAAGGAAGAGCAGACGTTGAGGGAGGAGAGAGAAAGGATGGAGGGCAAAAAGAGGGAGGAGGAAGAGGTGAGGAGGAAGGAGGAGGAGCTAAAGAGCAAGGAGGACGAGGAGAGAAAGAAGAGGCACGAGGAGGAGCGCGGAGCCAGGGAGGCGGAGAAAGCCATGCAGACCTTGAGGGACCAGACAGAAAGGATGGAGGGCAAAAAGAGGGAGGAGGAGGAAAGTGAGAGAGAGGCGCTCGGATCTAGGGAGGGGAAAGAGGGGAAGAGAATGGAAGAGGAACACGGCAGGAGGGTGCCGGCGGACACAGGCGCGCCGCCATCCGAGGAGGAGAGGAGAGGCAGCGATGAAAGCCGGAAGGAGGAGGAGGAGGCCAAGCCCAGCCGTGGCGGGCGCCGCCTCCCTCTGCTGGACAGCGGCGCCCTGCCGGCCCCGGGTCTCGGCCCGCGGGGAGAGACCGCGGCGGCCGAGCGCAGGTAAGTTTGGCCCCCGCCACCGCAAAGAGACGGCGCTCGCCCGCCTCTGACGGACGTCTGGTCTCATCATCGGGCCAAAAGCCTTCCCGCCGCTCACCTTCGTTTTGTCCCGTAGCGGCGAGGCGGCGATGACGGAGGCGAACCGGCAAAGTTCCCCCGAGGCCCAAGCGGAGGCGTCGCCTTCGGCTCGGGTCGCGCCCCCAGAAGCGGAGCCCCGCCCCGTCGACGCGGCTGCGCTCGGCTTGGTCGCCAGGTTGCGGCTAGCCGCCGAGGAGCGGGAAGAGGAACGGGAGGAGGAGGAGAGGAGAAGAGAAGAAAGGAGGGCGCGCGAGGAGCGGATGAAGGAAGGGCGGGAGCTACGAGAGAAGGGGAGCGCAGAAGGCGAGAGGAGCAAGGCGGAGGAACAGACGGGCCGAGGAGAGACGCCGGACACGGAAGGAGACCGGGAACGGGAACTGAAAACGAGAGCGAGAGAGCAAGTGAAGAAAGGCCTCCGCAGCCCATCGGAGGCCGCGGCAGCTCTCCAGGAGGCGGAGCTTGATGACCTTGTGGACGAGGAGGACGGCGCCGCACGCCTCAGAGCGCCTGAGACCCCAAATCCCGCCGATCCTCCCGCTCTTTTGGAGGCCCTCGGCCCCCGCGGTCATCTGGAGTCTCCTCTAGCTCCTCCCGGTTCCTTTTCTCCTCCCGGCCCTCCGGAGCAACCTCCGGGCTGCGTTGTCCATCAAGACGACGCCAGCAAGCTCCCGGTTCCCGCCGCGGGCGAGGCCCAACATGGCGCCGGGTCCGAGCACTCGTCATCGGGAGAATACCTGTAAGTCGTCGCCGTGACGCGCGCAAACACTCAAGCCGAGGGGGAGGAGGAGCGCGATAGTGACGGGTGTCCCGTTGAGAAAGAGAAGCGCCGACGAGGACGTCCGAGATGAGTGATGAGGAAGATGAGCGGATGTTGGGCACCGGAGATGATGATGATGATGATAGGGGGATGCGCAATCTGAGAACGATGCCGCCAGCGCGAGATTGACGCTGACGTTCATCTGCGGCAGGCCGTCGGAGCGGCGCGGCGGGTCCTCGGCCGGCCCGATCCGAGAGGAGGCCGACGGAAAGGACGCCGCCGTCGACGAGGTAAAGCCAAAAGCGGCGAGCCAGAGGCGAAGGCACTAAGGTGCGACCCTCCCCCTCCCCCCTCCGGCAGGGCCCGGTGACCTGCAGCCAGTCGCTGCTGCGGTGGTGCCAGGAGGTGACGGCCGGCTACCCGGGGGTCAAGGTCAGCGACTTCAGCGCGTCCTGGAGCGACGGCCTGGCCTTCTGCGCCCTGGTGCATCGCTTCCACCCGCAGCTCATGTAGGACGCCGCCCCCCCCCCGTGGCCGCCGCGTGGCCGGCCGGCCGTCACGCAGCGGCTTCTCTTTTGTCCCTGCAGGGATTTTCAGCAGTTGAACGCTCACGACGCGGAAATCAACAACAAGAAGGTGAGCGCCGTCACCGCGGCTCCGGGCTTGCGCGCTTTGGATGCCGAGAAGCACCCCCCCACCCCCTGCCCCCCCAAAAAAGGGGATTGAATTGAATTGGGGGAAAGTACCCCGAAAAAGTTCAGTGGGTCCGAGATCATTCCGAGTGGCTTCCCAACGTCAACCTTGGCTCAGGCCCGCCGCCATCCGGCCGCACTTCTAGTGGCGCTCGAGAATCGCTTTCGGGTGCTTCTCGGTGGCCAACGTTTGGTGGCGACGCACCTCGGCGGCGAGCCGAGCGGCAAAACAAACGCTTGGCAAGCGTGTAAAGGAGGCGGCGGCGGCCTTTCCCGCCAGGCCTTCGCCGCCTTGGAGTCGGTGGGCGTGCCGCGCCTCCTGGAGCCGTCCGACATGGCGGCGCGTCCCCTTCCGGACCGCCTCATGGTGATGACGTACGCCAGCCAGCTGCGCGGACACTTCACCCGCGCACCCCACGGAGGAGGGGCCGCCCTGCCCGTCCCGCCGCCGAGAGCCAAGAGGCCGCTTGAAGGTTGGTCTGAAGATTGTCGTCCCCGCTTTTTTGGGCGCGGGGTTGCGGGGGGGGCGCCGACGGGGGGGTTCGGGCCCGCTTGCGATGCGGCTACAGAATAGCGAGACCAAACACCAAGAGCAACTTTGAAATCAGTGAAATCCAAGTTTGGGGGAGGGTCCGCTGGAGTTTCAGTTCGACAACAAAAGTAGCTCTTTGTTGTCCTTTTGATGCCGGGGAGCTTTGTCAAAGTGAATCGAGGAGTTTCGTTTGCACAAACGTCGTGGACTCTTGAAAAGAGTTTGGCCCTTTCCGTCGTCTTAGTGGCACGCAAGTGCGTTGACGGCAGTCGATGCCTTCCAAAGTAGTGCTTTGCCGTCATTGTCCTGCTCAGAAATGACGCTCAATCTCATCCTGGCGCCCATGGAACAATGTGAAAGCGTTGGAACCCTTTAAATGGGGGCGGGGGGGCGCCGGGGGGGCTACGCCGTCCTGTCAGTTTCGGTCAAGCGAGCCCACCTGGTTCAGTAGAGAACGCAAACCGGCACCGATGGGCTCCCGGGGGATGAGCGCCGTCACATTGTTGCGTTTTGCCGTCGGAGACGTTGACGTGTCGCCGCGCTTGCGTTTCCTTGCAGGAGAGGCCACGCCTGCCGTGCCACAGGTGAGCTGCCGCTCGCTTCCGCCTCCTCCTCCTCCTCCTCCTCTTGGCCGTCTTTGATTTGATGTTGTGCTCAGGAAGAGGGCGACCTCATCAAGGAGTCTGCAGCGAGCGCACGGGAGCATGGTCGGAATTTCAACACACACACACACAAAAAGGGCTTCATCTCTTTGCTGACTGTACGTGTGTGTGCGTGTGTGTGTGCGTGTGTGCAGAATCAGAGCATCCCGAAGAAGAAGACAAGACAATGGTGAGTTTTTTGGTGTCCGTTTGGAACTTTGATGCCGTCAACCAATCCACCGATGGAGCCGCAGCTCGTTCATTGCTTGCTTTCTTCCTTCCCGCCCTTTCTGGACTTGCCAATTCCTTCCGGCCTTCACCCTTCCTTCCTTGCTTCCTCCCTGGCCGCACGTGGGTGTTGCACGTACACGCACGGGCGGTCGGCATCTTCAGTACGTGCTCAGCGAGATGGCGGCGTTGGAGGCGGAGCAAAAGCACATCGACGGCAGGGCGGCGGTGGGGGAGCGACGTCTCAGGAGCCTCATGGAAAGCGGTGTGACCACAGGTGAGCTGCCGCTCGCTTCCGCCTCCTCCTCCTCCTCCTCCTCTTGGCCGTCTTTGATTTGATGTTGTGCTCAGGAAGAGGGCGACCTCATCAAGGAGTCTGCAGCGAGCGCACGGGAGCATGGTCGGAATTTCAACACACACACACACAAAAAGGGCTTCATCTCTTTGCTGACTGTACGTGTGTGTGCGTGTGTGTGTGCGTGTGTGCAGAATCAGAGCATCCCGAAGAAGAAGACAAGACAATGGTGAGTTTTTTGGTGTCCGTTTGGAACTTTGATGCCGTCAACCAATCCACCGATGGAGCCGCAGCTCGTTCATTGCTTGCTTTCTTCCTTCCCGCCCTTTCTGGACTTGCCAATTCCTTCCGGCCTTCACCCTTCCTTCCTTGCTTCCTCCCTGGCCGCACGTGGGTGTTGCACGTACACGCACGGGCGGTCGGCATCTTCAGTACGTGCTCAGCGAGATGGCGGCGTTGGAGGCGGAGCAAAAGCACATCGACGGCAGGGCGGCGGTGGTGGAGCGACGTCTCAGGAGCCTCATGGAAAGCGGTGTGACCTGCATGCGCGCACCACTTGACCGCTAACACATGCACGCCTTCACTTGACACCACTTGAGCTGTGTGTGTGTGTGTGTGTGTGTGTGTGTGTGTGTGTGTGTGTGTGTGTGTGTGTGTGTGTGTGTGTGTGTGTGTGTGTGTGTGTGTGTGTGACTTGACGTGACTTGACAGGAAGCGACCGCGCTGAGGAGGAGCGACTGATTCAGGAGTGGTTCACGCTGGTCAACAAGAAGAACGCCTTGATACGAAGACAAGACCGCCTGGAGCTGCTGTAGGTCACATGATGACGACGATGCGGATGATGACGATGATGACGCTGTCAATGACGCCCACAGGCAGGAGGAGCAGGACCTGGAGAGACGCTTCGAGCTTCTGACCCAAGAGCTGCGAGTCACGATGGCCGCCGAAGGTCAGCCGACCGCCCCCCGCGTCGCTCGGCTCGTGTCGCGCCGCCCGCCTTGACCGCGCGCGTGTTCCTCGCAGACTGGCAGAAGTCGTACGCCCAGCGAGAGCGCGAGCAGCTCCTCCTGCGCGAGTTGGTGTCTCTGGTCAACCAGCGCGATGATCTCGTCAGGAACATGGACGCCAAAGAGCGAGGGTGCGCGTCAACCGCCTTCAGCAGCCGCGCGCAGACACGCTCGAGGAATGTGTGTGTGTGTGTGTGTGTGTGTGTGTCACTGCAGGACACATTTGTCCTTGTCGTTGTACTTCCTCCTCCGCCTTCAGCAGCCGCGCGCAGACACGCTCGAGGAATGTGTGTGTGTGTGTGTCTTCGTGTGTGACCGTGTGGCTTTGCGTGCCGTGCAGGGCCCTGGAGGAGGACGAGCGTCTGGAGCGCGGCCTGGCGATGCGGAGGAGGAAGTACAACGACAAGGACAAATGTGTCCTGCAGTGACACACACACACACACACACACACACACACACAACTGCTGTTTTGCTCATCACACCACTGTTTTATTTATTTGCGTGGAGATTTTTTTTTTCTGGTCAGTGTGTGTGTGGCTTTGGAAGAAATGGTGATGATGAGCTGGACTCAACCCGGCGGTGGTCAGGATGCTCACGACCCCCACCGACTCTGAAATTCTACGTTGTCATCCGTCTGGAATTTCAAGTTTCAAATGAATGCTTTTATCCCTTTTGTTCTTGGCTTTTTCCATCTTTGTGCTCCAGCACGCCCGCGACGTTTGTGAAGATAAGCGAATGAGAAAATGGATGGATGGACGGAATGTCTTTTTGGGTGGGGTTTGTTTTGAATGAGACTCGATTTGACAAGCCCGCAAGCCGTGTACGCCAGGGGTGTCCAAAGTGGGTCCTCGCGGGCCGCCGTCCTGCCCGTTTTCCAGGAGCAACGCAGCTGATTCAAATCATCAGGGTCGTTGTCACGCCGCTTCAGAGCCGGCCGATGAGCCGATCATCAGAATCAGGTGCGTTGCAGCCGGGAGGGCCGCAAAAGAGGCGGCGCGGCGGCCCTCCGGGCCAGGAGCCGGACGTGCCTGCTGTGTGGTGTCGCCATCCGCCAGGGGGCGGAGCCAAGACTGTGACACCGAGATGCCTTGTTAGAATGACTTGGATTGTTCCGATGAGGAAAACAAGTTGTGTTTTATTTGAGGGGCTGAGTTTTGCACGAGTGGCGTGTTCGCGAGTAGGCGCCGCCAGGGGGCGCCAAACGCGGCGCCCTTGACAAGGGAAACTCGCACGCTCTCGAGCGCGGCGTCTCCCGCTCCGAGCGAGCGCCAGCGAGTCTTTCGCTTGAATGGAAATTGCGGTTTGCGTTTGGCTGGGTGCGCGCGAGACGCCAAAGAAAGACGAACCCGAGCCACCGAGTCCCATGATGACTGGGACAAGAAAAGGCGGAGAAGAAGAAGAAGAAGAAGACAACAGGCCCGAAGGGAAAATGGAGCAACAAAGTGAGCAACGGGGCCTGGAGATGAGGAGGCAACGGAGGGAGGACGGCTCAAAGGTCGAGGGAAGCGCCAAATGAACTCGGCATGTAAACAATGTCAACATTCCTTTTCCGGGACCTTCTCTGGCCTCCGCGACAAGAAGTCAACATGTTGCACGTCTTCGGCAGCCAACAAACACAAGACGCCAAAGCGAGGGCATCCGAGAGGACGTGACTGGCGCCGAGGGTTCAAGTGGTCTGATGCGGCCCGGGTTCCCCCCCTGACCGCCTCGGACCGGATCGGGCCGCGAGAGGTGGCCGGCCGGGACTGGATCGTGGTCGACCTGAGCAAATTGGATCCGAGTGGACCTGAGTGAAGTCCAAAAACTATGGGCCCGGTGGAAACTGGGCCTTGTGTATTGCAACAGGAGAAAATGGACCCCCCCCCCCACTCCCCCCTTGGGTCGACGGGACTTTCACTTTTCGCAATCTGATCGGATTGAAGTCGGAGCCATTGGATCTGACGTCCCCAAGCCGGTCGCCCGAACGGGATCAGACGTCATCCACCTCACCGACGCGTCCACGCAAAGGCGCCAGGAAAAGTCGGCCATCGTCAGTCGGCTCGTTCCCTGCTTCTGCTTTCTTCCAAGTCAGCAACTCTGCGATGCTTCTGTTTGTCGCTCAAGTGCTTCTTCGCCGCCGAAACCCAACACCCTGCCCGCTCACGCGTTCACCCCCCCC
>NW_017805988.1:84814-88273 GCF_001891065.2 Hippocampus comes
CCCCCCAAGCCTCCCCCGACCCCTCATTCTCTCCTTCACTGTCATCTGAGCTTCCGCGCTGTCCTACTTTTCCAGATGCCCTCTGCTTTCTTCATCTCTCAAACTTTCCATGACTTGTACCTCTGCTCCGCTCCGCGTGTGCGCGCGGGCGGCTCTCGCGTGCACAAGTCCTGCAAGATGGAGAAGATCAAAGTGGATGGGGGGCGGAGGGGGGGGGGTGCAGACTTGGCAAAGGAATTTCCTCCCCATCGTCCGTCCGGGGAGCGGACAGCTCGCAACGTTTTCAGTGTGGCGCGAGGGATCGAACCGGCGGGCACGCGCACGCATTCTCTCCTCTTGGAGAATATGCGCACGCGCACGAGGCCGCGGCTAATTGCTCCAGTCTGTGCGCACGCGCGCACACGTACGTGCGCACACGTACGTGCGTATGCGTGTGTACGTGTGACATAAGACACCCGCGGTTGGGAAAAGCGAACGAGTGTTTGGTCTGGCG
The DNA here is from genome assembly GCF_001891065.2 of Hippocampus comes. Taxonomy (NCBI): domain Eukaryota; kingdom Metazoa; phylum Chordata; class Actinopteri; order Syngnathiformes; family Syngnathidae; genus Hippocampus; species Hippocampus comes. The sequence continues at coordinate 85,308 of NW_017805988.1, forward strand.
CGCGCACCCGCACACATGTTGAGTCGGTAAGTTTTGTTCCGACCCAAAACAAACATGAAGGCTTCTCGCTTCACATAAAATGAATTCTTTCTTTGGTGCGCCTTTCTTTTCCAAAACGACCCTTTCTCATGGATATACAAGTACATGCCACGCTTTTTCTTGATCTATAATGTCTGAACATATTGGCGACGGTCCCTCACATCAAATGCAAAAGAAGAAAAGAAAAATGAGGCCGCAGCCATTCGTGACTCGATCGCTGGCAACAAAAGCGAGTCGACCCCTTCGTGAAACTCGGGGCCCTCAAGTAGCCCTTTTCCATCCTCGGTGTCACGTGACTCATCCGTGTCTGGGGGTCTCAGGTGTGATTGGGGAGCGGGTGGGTTGCCTGTCGTTGACCCTCTCGCGCCGGGTCGAAGGAGGCGCCTTGGCGAAATCATCAAACCCGGACAAAAGAAGCGCCCCTGGCCCCCGTGCCCCTCGCCCACACTTGTGGAAAGTCCGCAAGATGGCCGGACGTCCCCGTCGGACGCCTACCTTGGAAAAGTTCCTGGGGGGGCGGGACTTCGGCCGGTGGAATGTCGAAGGGGGCGGGGCCGGCGCCGCCGCTGATCGCCGAAGCAGACGGCGGACGCGACGGTTTGTTGGGCCGCAGGCGGTGACGAGGACAGAGTGGGAAGCCCGCGCGACCACCGAGACGAGGAGGGGGAGGGATGCGAGACCGCAAGGCTCTTCGGGAGCCGCGGGTTTTCTTCCTTCTTTCTTTTTGGCCCACTGCTGCCGCTGCTCCGACTCAACGCCTCCCCCGTGCTAAAATGCGCGCGCACACACGCGCAGAGAAAAGAGTTGGGTCAGCTTGAAGGTAACCAACCCCAAAACATACTCCGAAGAGGCCATACTCGTGCACACCTGGCATTTCCTCTTTCCTCTCCGACGCACCAACATCACGCACGCACTCCGACCTATAAACGTGCGCGCACATACAGTCTCTCTCACCCACACACGCAGACACACGCATTCAAAGCGCACCCCGAGATGCACGCGTGCAAGGCGCACGCACGCCTTCTCTCCCACCTGGCACACGCACTCATCGATGTGCACGCTCTCAATCGTCGCACACTTGCGACTCTCTCGGTTGCAACCACGCTCTTAGATGACAAACATTTTGCACTCTGGAATGTATGTGTGTGTGTGTGGGGGGCGGGTCATATGGTTTTCATAAAATGCCCCCCTGCCTACACACACTGAGTGAAGGCCCTCCAGGCTTTGTTGCACTTCTTCCCAAAAACTTTTTTCCTCGACGTCGCACAAGAAGCCCCCTTTCCCCCCCCCCCTCTCCTCCATTTCTCCTCCTTCTAACCGATTTCCCCCCCCTCCTCTCCCCCCTTCCAACCCTCCTTCTTCTCCCTCAGTCGCGGGCGGACTCGGCAGAGGTGACACGCGTGAAATCTCCACCTGATTTGGAAAAGCCCAAACAGGCGTCCTTTCACATTCCATTTGGCTGCAGTGCGGTTCCGCTTCCGGTCCTGGTACCAGCCGGCGACTGGCCCCGACTCGGCTGCGATACTTTGAACAAGGATTTTCTTCTTCTTCTTCTTCTTTTCCCTTTTTGTTTTTCCTCCGTTTTGGACTTTTTTTTCATTCCCGTCCGCGACATTCGCCATGCGGCCGCTTGGGAGGCGCGCTCACGCGCGGCGCTCCGCCGCGGCGGCGCGGCGGCGGACAGCCAAGAGGCAAAAGTCGAGTGTGGAAAAGCAAAGCGGCATATGCCAAACAAAACAAAAATGGTTAGTCGGTGACGGCGCAACGTTTCGCCTCTGCATCTGCACGTCGAGCCGAGCGGCGCCCGCCTGCGCGTGCGCCTCTGGATCGGCCTGCACCGAGCGCCGCGCCAGTGCTCCGCCTCGCGCCCGCTGCGGGGATTCGTCTGGGTCACCGGTAAGTCGTGTCGGGACGGGTCGATTCGGGTGGCGTCTGAAGGGTCGCCTTTGGCTTGCCTGGCCGCACATCCGCGTTGGACGCACACGAAAAAAAAAAACTTTTTTTGGGGGGTGGGGGGCGTCCGTTTTTTTCATGTGGAAAATCAACGAGCTGCTTCACATTCATGAAAAATGCGTCAAATTGTTTGTTCTACATTCGCCACTTTGATTCGTGTATGAATGCGGATGGGATTTTTTGGGGGGCACCATCAAGGCATTTTCATTTTTCATTCCTATTATTTGTAACTAATGAACTAATCACAGAGTAAATTAAAATGGTTCAATACGTTATTTAAAACAAAATGAGATTTCACCCATGATTTAAGAAATGCATTTTATCAATCAAAAATATTTGATTTAAAATGGATGTAAAATCAAATATCTTCCTTCGGACTCTCCCAAATGAAAATCCATTTGAGCATTTGTGGCCCAAAGCTCAAAGAACGAAGCGGAGAAGGCGAGCGAGCGGCTGTTGGAGGACAGGCGCGCTGCATTCTGGTGCCCTCTAGCGGCCGCGTTGACGAACAGCGCGACGGCCAACGCGTTGACCACCAAGTTAGAGGAGAGTTGAGGCGAGGATGGGCTAGCATGTAGGAGACTCGGCTCGATTCGACTGGGTTGGTTTACAGTCTCGGTTCATTTCGGATGGATTACACGCAATTCGTTCAAATCGGATTGAAGTGGCTCGGGGAATATTGGATGAGAGCGGATCGTTTGGGTTGGCTTGCAGAGGAGCTCTCGGGGAGCGGACTCGGGCACCGGTGCAGGACCTCGAGTGGGAGCCCGGGTCGGTTCGGATGACTTCGCTGAGTTCGACTTGACGAGACGACCGTGCGCGGATCGTGGCGATTGGCGTGACCTTGCGGTGTTTGTTGCGCTCCCCCCGCAGGTGACCAGGAGGGTCAGTTCACCAACTGGCTGCGCGAGGAGGCGCCGGGCGCGTGCGCGGCGCCGCGCTGCGTGGCCATGACGGTGAATACGGCGGACGGC
>NW_017805988.1:89434-93500 GCF_001891065.2 Hippocampus comes
GCCCGCCTCAACGCCGAAGACGCCGCCGGCAACTTCAAGTGGCTGGACGGCTCGTGCGGGCTGGCGCTGGACGGCTTTGTGTGCCAGTACCCCTCCAGGGGCATGTGCCCGCCCCTGGAGGACGAGGGGCAGGGCCCGGCCGTGTACTCCACACCCTTCCAGCTGATCAGCCGGGTTCTGAGCCACGTGCCGTTGGGCTCGACGGCCGCCCTCACGTGTCCGGCCGAGGTCGACGCCGACGGCGAGCAGACGGTGCTGTGCGCGCAGCGAGACGACGGCTCGGTGGGCTGGTCCCGGGACGCCCCCCTATGCGGGCCGCCCGACCGGGACCCGTGCGGCGGCGGCGACCACGGGTGCCAGCAGCACTGTCAGAACACCGACTCGCACTACTACTGCTACTGCTCGGAGGGATACGCCCTCGCCGAGGACGGCTACAACTGCGAGCCGGACCCCATGGGCCCCACCGACCCTCCGGAGCTTTTCTCTTCAGACGGCGCCGTTACCGCCGCCGAGCCCAGCGTGCCGCCGCGCGTCAAAGCGGCGTGCGCGGCCATGGGATGCGAGTACGACTGCGCGGAGACGCCTCGGGGAGTCCGCTGCACGTGTCCTCCCGGGTACCAGATGGGCCCCGACGGGCGGCGCTGCTCCGACGTGGACGAGTGCCTGCAGCGGCCGTGCCCGCAGGCGTGCGTCAACGTGCCCGGAACCTTCCACTGCGCCTGCCTCGACGGCTATCGAGCCGACGACGAGGGCGAATGCGTGGACGTGGACGAGTGCGAGGACGAGGGCAGCTGCGAGGGCGCCTGCCGGAACACCGAGGGCTCCTTCGTCTGCGCCTGTCGCCACGGCTACCGGCTGGCGGCCGACGGCGCGTGCCAGGACGTGAACGAGTGCGTGGGGGCGTCGCCCTGCCAGCAGCAGTGTCTCAACTACCAGGGCGGCTACCAGTGTTACTGCGATGACGGCTACGAGCTGCGGGCCGACGGACTCGGCTGCCTCCCGGCGCCCGCCGACGAAGGATACTCCACGCGCACCCCGGAGCTCACCGACCCGGCCCACCTACCGGACCGGGGCCACGACGGCCCGCGCACCGCTCGGCCCAGCCTTGACGCGCAGTGGCTGACGGCCGCCCCCGAAGACTCCGGCGAGCGCCTGAACCGATGGGACGCTCCTTCGTCCGGGCGGTACCGGACGGAGCGGCCGCCCGAGACGGGGCGGGGCGACGGCGAGGGAATCGGCCCGACGGCCGGAGGGCAAGAAGGTGAAGGCCAAGGCGGCGGCGACAAGAGCAAGCATGACAAGAGCTGGCTGCTGGTGGCGTTGCTGGTCCCGCTGTGCGTGTTCCTGGTGGTGATGTTGGCGCTGGGCATCGTCTACTGCACCAGCTGCGCCGTGGACAAGAGCATGCGCCTGACGGAATGCTGCCGCTGGATCCTCCCCGCGCCCGACCCCGACAGCGCCCGGTGCAAGGGACCAGCGGGACGCTGAAGGGAACGCCGTCCCGTGACGTGCATGGTCACGTCTCACATCTGCGGCATGCTCGTCACGTAACGTGCGAACGCGCGTCACGTGACGATGTCTCATGAACAGGTCGCAGGAGCACTCCACATGACCGTGTCACGAGGTCATCCCGCAGCCTCACCCGACGAGTCGTGGCATGCTCATGTGACGTGCCTCACGTGCGTCACGTGACAATATTTCATGACCATGCCGCAGGGACAGAACGTTTCGTCGTGCAACAGGGTCACGTGATGTGGTCAGGTGACGTGCTCACGGGTCACGATCGTATGACCTCGCTCACGTCGCGTTGGTCCTGACACGTGGCACGGTCATGCGGCGTCGGCCTCTCAACATTTGACGTGGTCGTGGCAGTCACGCCGCAAGACTGTGCAATGTCACATGGTCACGCCGGTCATGTGACAATTGCTCATGTGACCTGGTCACGTGACCTTGGTCATGAGAGATTGGTCATGCGATGTGGTGATGTGACGTGCTTATGAGACATCAGTCATGTAGCATGTTGGTGTGACATTGGCCATGACGGATTGGTCATGTGACATGGCCATGTGATATGGTCGTCAGTCAGCCTTACTTTCTGTCTCTTGCACAACTTTTGTAAATAAATCACTTCCATTCCACTTTGAAAAACAATAAAAGTGACTTCAACTAACCTGTCCGGTTGTAAATTAAATCAGAATGAGGAAATGCTAAGTCCATTTTGTCAGTTCATGTGAAACGTATGTTGTTTTCAAATGAGCAATGAACCTTTTTGGGAACCACGGTGACGTACAAAACAACTGGAGAGTTTCTTCGACCGACGAAAACACTCACGCACTTCTGTCTTTTTTTATTTATTTATTTATTTATTTTTTATGTTTTTCTTTTTTTTGGGGGGGGGGGGCGTGCAACACGTAGCCTGGTTGCGTGTATTTGGATCCAACACTGCATCTCGTCATCCCGTTGCCTCCCCGAACGTCATCACCGTGCGACTCTTCAATGACGAGCAAGCTAGCAAGTGGTTGTGATGTTGGGCGCGAGTTTCCGTAAGCAAAGCTCACCGCACGTTGCAGAGCACTCACTTTCGTCACGTCCATCACCTATTTGGTAAATAACAAGCCATCAGTCGATTAAACCTGGGAAGACTTTCTACTTTTGTAATCTTAGACCAACATTTTAGTCTAAAGGCTTACCAGGTTAGTTACGGCTGACGTGGCGGTTTTGAAAAGGAAAAGGAAATGCCGCCATGGGATGTCATCGAGCGGGCTAACCAAAGTTTCTCAAAACGTTATCGAAACTCCAAGCAAAATTTCCCCTTATGCCCGTATTTATGTTTATCTCTTCATGTTCTGGGATACGACCGCTCACGGGGATGTAGCTCAGTGGTAGAGCGCATGCTTCGCATGTATGAGGTCCCGGGTTCAATCCCCGGCATCTCCATTTTGGAGCGGCGACAGAAAACATGACCCGGCAGAAATAAGCAATGAAATTCAATCTCGATCATCAAAATAGTCATATCGGAAGGATTTTTCATGTCAGCATTTGGCAAGGCGTGCGTGTCCGATGCGCTACGGCTGCAATGGGTACTGCACAGATACTTTTACACGCCTAATATTGACTGACCTATAATAAATAGCTCTACTGTACATTGAAAGGAATCAAATCCATTCATATAACAAAATGTAGAGGTGACCTTTTATTTAGCAATGATCGAGAGGCATGAATATTGCTTGTAATGTAACAGTGCGTTCACGTGGGTGACATCTATTGCACATATAAATTATAGTGCGGGTCGAATTTAGTTCCAACAATACAATCGCCGAGTGGTGTCAATGTCGCTTTCCAAATTAAAGAACAAGATCCCAAAATTGGACGTGGTTCCACTGGGGCTCGAACCCAGGACCTTCTGCGTGTAAAGCAGACGTGATAACCGCTACACTATGGAACCCGACTTGTTCCTACCCGACGAATTGCGGCATATATAGAGAGCAGCTTAGTGCGGAATGCGAGGGTGAAGTGATGACGTTTAATCGCTGCGCTGCCGTGATCGAACATTTGTCTGATGTCGCGCGAAACAAAATTTCCGCACTGGTTCCACTGGGGCTCGAACCCAGGACCTTCTGCGTGTAAAGCAGACGTGATAACCGCTACACTATGGAACCTTGACGGCCCAGAGCTGGCTTCCGACGGTCAAGAAGACTGCGGTCAAGCCAGCACGCACTCGCAAAATCGAAGTCAAGTGAGCCGGCACTGCGATTGTCAATACTGTGCATTACGGTAATCTGTCGCCAGCGAGCGGCGTTGGCATCCTTCAAAATAAAAGATCCACCACGCATGCATAAACGTCATTTATTTCAGTTAAAAGAAATTAATAAAAGTATAAAATAAGTAATTTCTTGGCTGTTGGGTAAAGATTCACCAAGGAATAACAAGAACTCTCAGAACAGCACCAATAAGCGTTCTCAAGTGGAGATAGAAAATAAAGTCAATGGTAATTCTACATCAATTTCACCTGACATTAAAAAAAAAAAAAAAATTAAAGAAACTAATGGGTGATAGCGCAACCACA
>NW_017805988.1:94901-101841 GCF_001891065.2 Hippocampus comes
ATCAGATTGAGATGGGAGTGGTCGCGTTGGAAAGCTGGAGTGCTGTAGTTGTCCCCAGACATGCATCCCTCACAGGATATCGGAGGCGATATTTTTAGGAATTTTTTCAAAATGGTTGAAAATGTCAACATGTTGGGACCCAGGTCATCTTGCCACAATTCAGAGGGCTGTGATTCCCAAATGCATAATCAGATTGAGATGGGAGTGGTCGCGTTGGAAAGCTGGAATGCTGTAGTTATCCCCAGACATGCAGCCCTCACGGGATAACGGAAGCTAAATTTTTAGGGAACGTGCGTTGAAAATGTGTTCAGATCAACTTGTCAGAAATCAGGTCAACATGCCAGTTTTCAGAGGCCTTTTATTTCAAAATGCAACATCTGATCCGGACGAGGGTGGTCTGGGTGGAGAGCCGGGGTGCTGGATTCCTTCTTTTCGGATGTTCTATAAATGGGCAAAAAGATCAACATGTTAGAATGCAAGTCATGTCAGAACGCAGGCCATCTTGTCACATTTCAGAGGCCGACATCAGATCCGAATGGTCTTGTTGGATACCTGCAGTGCTCTATCTAGTGTCCTGCAGGTCTGGTTTGATTGAGGGATAACTGAAATTCATTTTCAAGAATCTTTTGAAATAAGCAGAGGAATTCAAAATGTCATATTTGAGAGGCATTTTAATTGGTAATGGAACATTCGATCTGAATGCCTGTACTGTGGTTGTGTACCTGGCATGCCCTAGTGTGTCGACAACCTGGTGTGGTTGCGCTATCACCCAGATTAGTTTCTTTAATTATTATTATTTTTTTTAATATCAGGTGAAATTGATGTAGATTTACCATTGACTTTATTTTCTCCACTTGAGAACGCTTTTTTGTGCTGTTGTGAGAGTTCTTGTTGTTCCGGGGTGAACGTATCGTTAGCTGACAGCCAAGAAATTACTTATTTTATGTTTTTATTCATATATTTTAACCCGAACAAATGACGTTTATGCATGAGTGGTGGCTCTTTTATTTTGAAGGTGGCCAACGCCGCTCGCTGGCGGCACACTACCGTAATGCAGAGCATTGCCAATCGCAGTGCGGGCTCACTTGACTTCGACTTTGCGAGTGCGTGCTGGCTTGACCGCAGTTCCAGAAGGGGAGCGAGGCGCTTTCCGGCCACGCCGATGTGCGTCTGTATGACGTGATGACGTAAAGGAAGGCGACGCGTCCCCGGAACGGAGTGCGATGTCGCGGAAAGGAGCCGGGCTGCAAGTATGTTCTGCTCAGCGGTGTTCGGAAGAGATCGAAGCGCGCCACCCTGGCCGGAAGAACGCGGCAGCGCTGCGGGTTGCCGAGCCGCCACTCGATGGGAGTCCATTCCCGTCTCGTGTCGCTTTGTCGAGCTTGGACCGAGTTTCCTGCGGTCCTCTCCAACTTCTTGCCGAAAGTAACTCCGTGGCGCTTCTCCACCTGCTCCGTTCGAAACGAGGTGGATTCCCAAAGAACGAAGCGAGAATCCCCCAAGGAGAGGTTGCGCTCTTTTTTTTTTTTTAATTGTATTTCTCACGGAGGTTAGTTGACAAAAGACGGAGTTCATTTCATTGGGTGGTGGGATGTGTTAACTTTATTCGATTTGATACTGATGTTGATTGACAACACTGCAAAAATGTCGTCCGAAATTTCTTCCTTTGTAAAATTAATGAGTCACAGGAAGGAAGGTGATGACATTGTTCTACAAATGGCAACCAACAATTGACACTGCTGAAAAAGGCTTCCAATTGCCAAGAGATGCCACAAGATGGCGTCACTGCACGATCCGAGGCCCCTCAACTGACGACCAGAGAGTTCCACGAGATGGCCCCAAAGTTACACTTGGACTTTGACGGCCCACGCGACGGAAACACGGCGAGTGGCGCCGACACGGGGAACGTCGACGTTTGGCTTGTTCGAGCGCCTACGGCGGGGCGGCGAAATACGGACAAACGGGTACACGTGGACGGCCGACGCTTCTCAGGGAGTCGCCGGAGTCAGATAACGAATATACGCCCGGGAGTATTGATGTATGATCTGCCGCGGTGAAGACTGCACACGACGCAAAAGATTTTTCGAAGGACATTTCGGTGTCCTCCTCGCCATCCTCCGGACTGTCCTGCTCCCAGGCGTCCTTTGAGATGAGCTCGCAGGGTGCGTTCTCCCGGATGTCCTCCTAGAGGTCCTCCCCGGGTCGCGGGTCCACCACTAGAACTTTACACTCCCGCTTGGCAATCTTGTCCAGCGACAGAAGGCTCTTGTCCTGCGGCGGCAAGTAGAGCGGCCGGCCCACCGGAGAGCCCACCGGGGGCGTGATGGCACGCCGCTCCATGGCGCTGCCCGTCCTGAGCCGCACATGCGAAGATCGGGGCGGCGACACAATTCTCAGCTTGGCCTTCGATGATTAAGGGGCCGGTCAAAGTCCGAGCGACTACAGTGAAGCCCTGCGATGTAGAGCGCCTCATCGTTCGCGGTTTCCTCAGGGTTGTTTCCGGCCTCTCCGCTGCATGCGGGCAAGTCCGGGTTTGGCCTTGAGCCCGGGTCGCGCTGAGCTCCCAATGCTAATTCGATGCTATTTTGCAGCAGCTCTTAGCGTTCAGCTAGAGCGCTCCTTTGCTGGGAAGAAATGATCGTTTGCTTGTTGGGTGTCGCTTTCACGGTCAACAAGGCAACTCGGAGTGACTCTTGTTTGCAGCGGCAGAGAGACCGGGGACTAAGGGATACTTTGCAAGTCTCGTTTTGTCAATGCCTTTCACGCGATCTCTGAATCGGCAACGTCTCATCGAACAGGGCCTCACTGTCGTCTTTTTTTTTTTGTGTGTTTTTTTTTCCTCCCAAGCAGGATGAAAGGCGGCTAAGCAAAGTCATACAGCGTCGGTCTCACCTCATCATGTGCGAGCGAGACGGCTGCTGGTGGGAGAAGGACTGGGAGCGACCCAAACTGGCCTGGTGGCGGTCCAGCAGGTCTCGCATCGCCGGGCTGGACGGGCTGTTCTTACCTGAGCGCATTCAAGGACAGAAGGTGTGTACTTTGGATCCGCCTCAGCTTTCCGGCACCTCGGGTCTGCCTATCACCTTCCGGTCTTTGTGGGTGGATGATAAATACGTCACCCCCCCGCGCTGATCAATGAAAAACTGACGGCTGCCTCCAGCATTGGAGTTGCCCACCGCCCACTTTCAGGTCTGCCTAGCGTCACCCTCACATCTCGGTTATAGCGTCTTAACATCTACCCAAGGCGTAGTCGGTGTCTTCTTCAGAGGAGACCTTAAGAAGTGCTCCTTAGCTTGGACCCGGTGGTGCGCGAGGCGCGCTTACGTGAGAGCGGCCTGGCGTCGGGTGGCGGGTTGGACACGGATGCCGTGAACTGCAGCTTGAGCTTCATGTGCTGACTGAGCTGAGGAGGCAAAAAGGAGGGCCGGGTCATCCATCGGCCGCTCACTTCCTACACAGCCTGCGTGGATCAAATATGCGCTAACCCCCGAATCCTCACTTCGTGGATGTTTCATGTTTCACTAGGAAGCATGAACCCGGTTTACGAATGGAGTCGCAGAAGGGAAGACATTTGTCAACCGGCGTTCCTCCGTAAAATAGCGACAATGGCGAGGCTGACTTTTGACTCAAAAGCGCACACGAATTGTGCACTGGGCAGCTACGGTGGCCCAAGTCAGGAATGAGCGAAGGAATCCCGACGCGGCGGCCTCCTTCCCGACCGTGAGCCGATTCCCGAGCCCCGCATCGCTAACGAGGGTTTTGCGGTGGCGCGCTACCTCGTAGAGTCCCGGTCGGAGGACCTGGAAGGCCACGCTGAAAGTCAGAGTGCTGCCCTTGCGACAGTGGCCCAGGTTGCTGAGGGGGCTGTGACACACCACCGCCGACGGCGCGGCGTCCTCGCTCTGACCGCGCCCTGAAAACACAAACGCCTGCCCTGTCACAAGAGAACGGAGTCCGATATATGGCTCGCGGCGACAACGCTTGGCCCAAAGCTCGGCATTCCCCGCTGAAATGAATCGTCCGAGAAAAACCCCAACAACAGCAACAGCGACAACTTTGACTCGCACTCGAGACTGGCAAGGGGAGGCGGCAAAAGCCGAACCCACCCTCGGGAGTCCAGACGAGGCGCACGGACAGGAAGTCCTGCAGGTTGTTGAGCAGCACATATTTGACCTTGAAGCGCTCCTTGACCTCGACGGTGCTGGGACAGCTGGCGGTCATCACGAACCTCGGGCGGTCCAGGCGGATGCTTGGCAACCTGGGGAAGTAAACCGCGACAAAGACTTTGCTCCCGTCCTCGACGAAGAAAGCGCCGGTAGCCTTGCACGCCGGCGCCTCGGAGGTCGTTGCCTTCTATTAGGTAGCCGCTAGATGGCACTAAAGCGCGCACGCTGTCCCTTCAAGCGCGTCGGACGACGACGAAAGCGAAGAAGTTGAAGGAGACTTCTTCCACTATTCGACGCCCTTCGATTGGAGGACGGATTGCGGACACGTTTGCCGCTTACGCGGCGTCTGGCTTTGGCCGGCATGCGGCGAGCGGGTGGCGACGCTCATACCTGTAGTGGGTGTAGATGCAGTTGGTGAACGGCATCTTGGGAGTCGACCACTGCAACACAGCAACCAGAGGAACCTCCATGCCCTGAGCACAAGGACGCAAGTGGCGCATTCGAGCGTAGGTTATGACGTGGCATCGAAGAGAACACAGAAGCGCTCCGGAATCGATGATTGGCTCAGCAAGCGCGCGATGGGGCGACGAGTTGCCAACGCACCTCATTGGACTCGTCCTGCGGCATGTTGTTGAGGTGCAGCTGGAACAGGAAGTCGTGCTCCTCCAAGGTGCCGAGCATGCTGGGAAGGCGGCACGCGGCGCTGTCCACCTTGCAGAAAGACGCCATGCCCACCTCGCCCGAGCGGTGGCTGCGGCGAGCGACAGAAGGCTATCAAAGGAGCGCTTTCAACTTGCTGACCCCGCCCCCAATTCAGATGAACTGCCGCTGGGGAATTACAAAGGCGCTATTCCCCCCCCCTCCCCCCAAAACAGATGTATGATTAGTTTTTTTCCCCTGCCAAGAAAGAAAAAAATAAATAAATTGTAATCTGAACAAAAAGAGTCACGCAAAACCTGTTTTGAAAACCGCAACATTTCCTATTGGAAAAAATCTCAATCCAATGAATCTCCCCCCAAGTCTGGAATGTAAACAACTGCCAAAAATAAGAATTAAAGACAATCTTAAAAAGAAGGGCAGTGCAAAAGTTTATCGGGGGAGAAAATTCCAATTTAAATTTCACAATGGCACCTTTTACTTCCGGAAAAGACGCCTTCCTTTGTCTAAAAATCATTCAAGACGTTTTGGTCTTACTGTGGCTCTCTCAACAAGAAACACTGTATCTGCTTGCTGACTTTTTTTCCGTCCTGGTCGTCCGCATGTGCAGATTTTGTGTCGCACGGGCGAAATTGAACCGGGCTCTTCTCGTTTGTTGGATTTGTTGGCTTTCTTTCTTGTTTTCTCGAATGTTCCCCAAATGATTTGGCTCCCAAAATCGGACGAGGTTCTTGCCAAAACTCCCAACAAAACAAAGGACCGCGCTTGGTGTACGTACCAAACGTTGTCCACCAGCAGCACGGAGCCATCGGGCATGACGGGCAGGTAGGAGGCGTTGAGGTCCGGCAGAATGCGCACGTCGCGCACGCGCACCTCCTCCTGCGACGCCTTGTTGAGCACTGAGCGCGAGCACAACGAGAAGGTCCGTGCCGGTTCGGACGGCGGCCGGAGGCGTCGAAGCGCCGTACCTTTGAGCACCGCCAGGTGGCGCCCCGAAACGCTCATCAGCTTACAGCGGACGGCGGGAGGCGGCAGGACGCTCAGGGTGGTGCTCACTAAGCGGAGACAAGTGCGGACGAGTGTGAGGAAACGCGGCTGCGGGGCATCCAAAGGACGGTGGCGGCGCCAGCGGCGGCGCGGGAGCGGCGGCGGTGAGCCCATCCAAGGCCGCCCATTCCGGGGGCCAGATCTGGTGGCTCGGCCACCCGATCTGGATGACCCCCGGACACCGCCGTTCTGGGGCCTTCCTTTGCATCAACCAAGGCTCGGCGGACATGTTGTCGTTTTCCAAATCAATCAATCGATAAGAGGTGTCATCGCGAGGACTTGTTTTGAAACATTCGGAGGGGCGCGTAAGGCTGCATCGAAAGACGTGCCGCTGACGCGTGCGAAGAGCAAACCTTGAGCCTTGAAGGTGTTCAGGTCGTGTCTGAAGGTGAGCGAGGGCTCTCGTTGCTGCAGGACGCTCAAGTAGCCCAACTCCTGCACCTCGGCTTGCTCCGCCTCCTCCTTCCACACCGTCACCATCACCTGAGGGCCACACAGCGGAGCTGAGGACGCACCGAGGCGAGCCTATCCGACGGGGGCTCGCTCGCTCTCCGTAACGGGACAAGACGTCTCGGGCCGCGCGAAGACCGGACGTCAGACGCCGCACGGAGAGTCAAGCTCGAAAGGCCCTTGTCTGAAATGCCACGCGCGGAGGGGCCACCTTGACTTTGACGGTGCCGACGGGGAGTTGGTCCAAAGAGACGGTCAGCGGGAAGATGACCTCGTCCGCCAGAACCATCGGCTCGTCCAGGGGAGACTGCGCGGCGTGGCAGACACACACGAAAGAAGAGCACTCAAGACGTCCCCGGCGCCGCTCTGGACTTTCCCCGCGTGCGTTCCCCACTGACCTGGACCGGAGCCCTGCGGAACTCGCGGCCGGCCGGCGCGCGCGAGTTGTGGATGAGCAGCGGCTTGCAGTCCCGGAAGGTCCGACATCGCGAGTCCACCCTGCTGCCCAGCGCCGCGATGGCCGCCTCCGCCGCCGCCATGTAGTCGTCGCCGCCCTCGTCGCCGCCCTCGTCGCCGCTGCTGCCGTAGTCGTGGTGGTGCTGGCCGGCCCGGTGGCGAGC
>NW_017805988.1:102767-141432 GCF_001891065.2 Hippocampus comes
CCAGGCGCGACCGCCGCGCGATTCGGTCCCGAAGGCGGCGGGTGCGGCGCCCCCTGTTGGAACGGCCAAGGACTGTCAGCCCCTTCTCCACACTGTAACTCCCATTTGTTCTCACGCCGGCAAGAAAAATGTCAAAATAGAGAAACGGATAAGAATGATTTTTTTAAAAAACTGAATGAGGTCAACATTTCGAGGCAACAAACTTCGAAAAATGTTAAGTTGGGCAAGTAGCAAAGTGTTTTAAGTTTTGCGCACATGGGAACATTGGTTTTCCTGCCTTTTCAGCAAAGAAATAACAACAGAAGTCAAATAATACATCCGCTGTTGAGAAGATGAAATTACGATGCCCAATTTTCATTTTCAGCAAACCCCCACCAACATTATCTAAACAACTAATTTCTGATGAATTTGAAGATTGCTTGGTTGTCCATGAATGGTTGCACCTCTACCTGTAAACAGTATTGACAGTCCATCTATTCTTAGCATGAGGCATCGCTGTCAATTAGTCGCCTGCATCTGCAGTGTATGCCGAGTCGGCGCGAATATTTTGCGCCTGATCGGATATTAGTTGTCACGCGACTATGCAGCTGCATGACAAGAGGATTGCGGTGAGCAGAGAGCAGCAACGGCACGCATCCCGTCCCATCGCCATCGCCCCCCCCCATCCCCCACCCTCCCTTACCGGGGCCTGGCTCGGTCGGCGTTGCCCTGCCGGCGTCCCTGCAGCGCAGCACCAGCAGGAAGCGGACCGTCTCCCCCAGGTAGAGGTGGCTCCGGCGCGGTAGGGTTCGGTAACGGGCCGGCTCGGACAGGTCCGTGATGGGTACCGCCGGGAAATACATGAAGTACTCGCACTGAGACTCCATCATCTGCACCATGGCGACGATGGGAGGAGGAGGAAGCGAAACAATAGCGCGCCAGCGCTTCCCTGGCCTGACTTGGGGCGCCACCTGCCGGAGGCGACCTGCTACCACAGCACAAGTTGACTTGTGTCGTGTGTGTGTGTGTCCTCAGCCGTGTTGTCAAGCTGAGAACGTCACCAAATAAAAAGCGCATGTACTGGATAAGAACCAGAATGGTCGAACCCTGAAACCTGAAGCAATCCCCACGCATCGTGGAAAAAGCGGTTCTCCAACGAGTTCGCTGAGCTGGCGAAAATGTATCGTATGCCAGAATCTGCGCGTGACATCGGCTATAAAGAAGAACCCATTCTTTCGAGCTTAGTATCCCCGCCACCTGGCAACATTGGAGGCTATTGTGGAAGCGAGGTCGTTTGTTCAACGGATACCATACGGTTCTGTGAAGATTTTTTCCCCACCAACAATAAAAGTAGATCAAACACAAAGTGGGACCAAAACTCATCACATTTAAAAAATTAAATCCAGTGAATTGAAGGGTACCGGAGAACCGGATGTGACGCATTACGCACAACAGAAAATACGTTACGTCACCGCGCAGAGTTGAAAATGCGTCGTGACGTAGTTGAGCAGTTTCCCTCCGCGCTGACAAAGCTAGCCGGCCAGCTAGCTACCTGTTAAGCTAGTGACACATTTTCGAAGCTTGTTGCTCATTTCCCCTCTTTCTTTCTCACTACAAAGAAGCTGGAGTTGGAGGAACCGAGGAACGTGTCGCAAAAGGTAAGTCGCGTAACAGGAAGGCCCGTTGTTGCCGACTCTTGTTGTTTTGCGAAGCTAGCCAGATTTAGCCGATCGGCTAACGTCGCTTTGGACGGCTCGAAAGTTTTTACGACGAGTCTCCGAGCGCAGCTCGTTTTGAGCAGGGATTCCCAAAGCGACGTCGTCGGCCTCCCCAGCCCCCCACGTAAGACCAAAGTCACTTTATTGACACGTGCGGCGATGACTTCGGCGAACTAACGTGCGAGCGGAAAGCATGTTGGTGGCTTCTGGCTGTGACGTCAACGGCTCTTCATCAGCTTTATTACAAAAATGCACTCGACGGCTAGTCAGGTGTGTTATTTTGGCGATTACCCCGGACAAAGCGACCCGGAATGTCCAAAAAGTAAATGCGCAGCAAGCTACATCATGCCGACCCCGAGGCGTTCACGGCTCCCGACGCTGTGACGAGTTTGACCAGGTTACGGGTCAGATGGAAAACTTAAGCCATTGCTCGATTCGCATGGGACCAGTATTATCAGACCGATCATTTCAAGGCCCTTCCAGTGATATGAGTGTCTTTCCCTCTGATAAATATGAGTCGTGTTCTGAATCTTAAAACTGTCAACAACGTGTCAGTTTCCTGCCCTACTTATTCAGATCAGAATCAGAATCATCTTTATTGGCCAAGTATGTAGAACACAGAAGGAATTTGTCTCCGGTACAACACGCTGCACTAGTATCATCATAAACAAGGACATGACAAATAGGTATGGAAGGACATTTCGTAATGTAAGTGAACCGTAGTGTGGTGGATCTGTAGTGGAGAAAAAGAGGGTGTGTGGGAAATGGGGGTGTCCTTTTCAAATCGGCAGAAAAACATGTTTAGTTCATCAGCAAGACCCTTATTGTTCACTGTTTGGGGGGGATGGCATTCTATAGTTTGCGATTGCTTTCGGGCCATATTCCACACAGATGCAGAGTCATGGGCAGAGAGCTGTTTTTTCAGCCACTTTGCATAGCGTCTCTTAGCGATGTTAATTTCCTTTGTCAATTGGTTTGGGGCGTGTTTGTACAATGCCCGATGTCCACTTCTAAATGCGGCCTCTTTCTCTTTCCTGAGTTGTCTTGAGTTTGGGAGTGAACCATGGCTTGTTATTGTTGAAGGAGCGGAAAGACTTCGTTGGTACACACGTGTCCTCACAGAAACTGATGTATGACGTTAGTGTCTGTGTATTCATCCAGTGTGCCCGTTGAAGTTTCAAAGACGCCCCAATCAGTGCAGTCTAAGCATTCTTGTCGAGCTAGCTTTGCTTCATCTGTCCATTTTTTTCACAGTCTTAACAACCGGTTGAACACATTTGAGTTTCTGTCTGTATGTAGGTATTAAGTGGATTAAATTGTGGTCAGAAAGACCCAATGCTGCCATTTTTGCAATAATATTTCCAGGCATTCAATGAATCACATGGGGAAAGAAAGCAGGACAATATTTCAAGTTGAACTGATTCTGATTCCATGAATGGTTTGGTCCGTAACATCTGCCAGAAAGTTGGCAAAAATGTTGACCGATGTTTTCCAAAGTTAAAGCGGGTGTTTGCCAATGTTTTCTTTGAACTCAACGCCGAGGTAGGAAGCGTTCACGCAAGGTGAAGGAAAATCGGAGAATATTTGCTGTGGCGTGAAGAGCATTTGACCAATTTCAAGCTAATCATGGTCTTGAAACGGTTCCTCGATGATCAAAGTAGTTGTTGATTCATTTGATAATCAGTTCGTTGTCGATTAGTCTCAACAAAAGTGTTGCACCTCTCCTCGTCATTTAAAAGTTATCGCATCACATCATGAGCAGATGGGCTTCGCGTTGGACCCTGTTTCATAGAATTCGAGTTCACATAGTAAGAAAAGAGGCCTGCAGGAATGTTTTAGGAACCACGGGCTGTGGTGTTCATTTGTGTTTTGCCCGTTTGTAGTGAACCCGTGCTGGCCTGCTAGCAGGGCAAGATGTTCAACAAGTCGTTCGGGACCCCCTTCGGCGGAGGCTCGGGGGGATTCGGCACCTCTTCCACCTTTGGGCAGCAAAGTAAGTTTGTCACCCTCTCGTCAACCCAAACAACCGCCACTTTCGGACCAAGGGGTTCAGCGTGAGAACGGCCGTGGGGCCGGCGTTAGGGGAACGCTTGCCGGGCGGGAGGGGGCGGCGCATTGTGCACGTCGGGCGACATCAGCATGTTCCCCGTGTGTACAGACGCGGGCTTTGGCACCACGGGGGGGTTCGGTACGTCGGCGTTCGGGGCGACCACCAACACCGGAGGGCTCTTTGGCACCACGCAGAATAAACCCGGTTGGTGGACTCTCTCGTCGCGCCACACTGACGCCCGCGCGCCCACTCTGACGCCCGCCCCGTTCTTTCGCCAACCAGGCGGCCTGTTCGGCTCCAGCACCTTCAGCCAGCCGGCGACGTCGTCCACCAGCACCAACTTTGGCTTCGGCACCCCCAGCGCCACGTCCACCAGCCTGTTTGGCAACACGGCGGCAGGCAACACGACGGCCGGCGGGCTCTTCTCGCAGCAGAACAATGCTTTCAGCGCCAACAAGCCCACGTCCTTCGGAAGTGAGTCGTCGTCGCCCGTCAAATTCTTTCTTGATCTTTTCATGGGGTCACGGCATGCGCGTGCCTGAACGCAGGCTTCGGGACCAGCACCAGCAGCGGCGGGCTCTTCGGGTCCACCAACACAGCCTCCAACCCTTTTGGAGGTGCCACGTCCCTCTTTGGGGGCTCGGGCTTCTCGACCACGCAGCAGCCCGGGACCACGGTCAAGTTTAACGTGAGTAGATGAAGTCAACATGGGGACTGACGGCTCGAATCGGGTTTGGGCGCGCCGCCACGCGTGTTGCCAAGTAGATTCTGTTACAATCAAAAGCCATTCCTAAATGTGGTTTGATCTGCTTCATCGAGCGAAACCGCTGCTCAGATGTTGGGGGTGAAGCAGAAATATGGGCCTGAAAGTCACTGTTCTGCTTGATGCTTGTTTCACACAAAAAGCTGTTTTTTTTTCTGACATCAATGTTGGACGAGTCTTGACAAGTCCGTCCAAAAGGGCTGGCAATATGGGCATGGTGAATGCGTCGAGATGGAATCCGAGGCCAATTACTTGGATTTTGACGCCTGTGGCCTCAATGCAAGTCCGCGTCTTTCTCTCCCGCACTTAGGCTCCAACGGGAAATGACACCATGGTGAAAGCCGGCGTGACCACCAACATCAACACCAAGCATCAGTGCATCACCGCCATGAAGGAATACGAGAACAAATCCCTGGAGGTGACCGGGCGCCCTCACGTGGCCGCGGGTGGCCGCCCGCTCCCGTTTCTGACCGTTTGTGCCTTTTTGTTTGCCTTGCTCCAGGAATTGAGGCTGGAGGACTACCAGGCGGGACGCAAGGGCGCCACCAACCAAATGCCCGCCGCATCGGGCGGCCTGTTTGGCGGCGCCGCCCCCGCGTCCAGCGCCCCCGCCGGTCTCTTTGGCTCGGCGGCCTCGAACAACAACAACTTCACGTTTGGACAGAACAAGAGCACCTTTGGTCAATGTGAGTTGTGATGAGCCCGCCCTCCCCCGCCAAAGTCGGCGGCTGACGGGGACCAAAACTGCGCTTGAATTCTCACCGCCGGTGCCATCTGCGTCCCCATCAGCTTCGACGGGGGGCTTCAGCGGCACCACGGGCGGCCTGTTTAGCCAACCCAACCAGCAGCAGGCCGGCAGCCTCTTCAAGCCCTTCGGTCAGACCACCACGGCGCAGAGTAGCGGCTTTTCCTTTGGCAACGCCAACACGCTGGGCCAAGCTAGCACCAGCAACATGGTGAGACTTTCAAGCCCACGTGCATCCTCACAAACACGCAGGTCATCTGAGCCGATCTCTCACCGTGTCCCAGGGTCTGTTCGGCAACACGGCGGCGTCTCAGTCGGGCGGCCTGTTCGGCACCGCTCAGACGAGCGCCTCCACCGGCTTCGCGGCCGCCGGCGGACTCTTTGGCCAGGCCGGCGCCGGCTTCGGGAGCGTGGGCACTCAGGTGAGAGCGACCGGCGGCAAAATGGGTCGAAAGAGACGATCTGACGTCGCGCGTATGGCCGCCTCTTCCAGCCGAGCATATTTGGGAACAAAGCCGGCGGCTTTGGCACCACCACGACCAGCGCCCCGTCCTTTGGCACCGGCACTGGAATCTTTGGCAACAAGCCTGCGCTCACGCTGGGAACTGGAGCCAACCCCTCAACATTTGGTAAGAGCACAGCTTCGCCGTCAATTCCCTGCACCGAATTCGAACTGAACATAAGCGCCGCCTCGGCACGTGACACTTGGGTTGTTGTTTTTTAACGCTGTTGCTGTCGGCAGGCTTTGGCGCTAACCCCACAGGAGGTAATCTATTTGGCAACAAGTCGACCACCGGAGGCCTCGGAACCGGACTGGGGAGCACCTTTGGAGCAGGTAAGTGCTGAATGTTGAATTGACCCCAAATGTGGCCATCTCTTGTGATGTTCATGGCGTGACTGGGACGGAGGAATTGGTTTTGCATTATTTTCCTGTGAAAAGTAGAGCTTTTGTTTTCATACAGATTTGATTTTAGTCCCCGCTTTTTTGGGGGGGGTTGGGGGTTCTGGATTAATCATGCAAACCGAGGTTCCACCAAATTCTTATTTCAGAGCAGTCAAAGTCATTCACTCGTGCAGTTAACTGGCCCTGTTGTGTTTGCGGAGCAGTGGGCGCCGGGACCACGTCTCTGTTTGGAAATAACCAGAACAAGTTGGGCTCCACGCTGGGAACGATGGGAACCTTCGGGTCGGGTGGCTTCAACAGCGGCACCGGCGCCATCGGCTTCGGAGCGCCTCAGCAGCCTGTCGGTTAGCATCACCGCTCGTATTTCCAACTCCTCTGGGCAGCCGTTCTGTCTCTCCGATTTCCACCCGCTTCTCTTTCCCCCCCCCCCAGCGCTGACGGATCCAAATGCGGCCGCAGCCCAGCAGGCCTTGCTGCAGCAGCAGTTCAGCGTGCTGGCGTACTCGCCCTATGGAGACTCGCCGCTCTTCAGAAACCCTCTGTCTGACCCCAAGAAGAAGGAGGAGGTGAGTGGAGCAATGCCAAATGCTTGGCGATAGCCAGTCCCAGAATAGTCACTGTATTGTGTGTTACAACAACACGCAGGTGCCCGTACCATGCGTACCCGCGGTCCCTTAGAGAAGTTTGCAGAGTGCCTCCGGCAGGCGAGCAAATCCCCTCTCTTTGCGTCATCAGAACAGCGTCCCGAGCCAACGCAATCGCTTCTTCCTCAGCGATTGGGCCATTTTGTGGTTCCAAACCCGGTTTCCCGAAAACACCCAGGTTGCCGTTTTTTGTTTTGCAGCTGTTGCGGTGACTTGATAGGCGTGTGAGGGTGGCCATTTTCAGTTGCGTCGAGTTCGGCTAGGTGTGCGGGGAAGGTCCCGGGCGTTGCGATTTTGCAGCCAGCACTCACGCCGAAACTGTCGCTTGCATTTTTGTCCACTCACAGCGTCTGAAACCAACCAACCCGGCGGCTCAGAAAGCTCTGACCACTCCCACGCACTACAAGCTGACCCCCCGACCGGCCACCAGGGTGCGCCCCAAAGCCTTGACCTCATCGGGCGGCTCCAAGTCGCAGCTCTTCGACGGTCTGGATGACGACGAGCCCTCTCTCACCAACGGAGCTTTCGTTCCCAGGTGACTGTTGCCGTGGCGGCCGTGCGCTCCGGCCAAGAGTTGTCACTAAGTCGAGTTTGCCTTTGGGTCCGCAGGAAGAGCATCAAGAAACTTGTGCTGAAGAACTTGAACAGCAGCCAGTACAGCAGTCCCGCAAACAAAGACTCAGACGACCTGGCCTTGCTGTCAGCCTACCCTCAAAACGGACACAGGTCTCCAACTTAAGCACATCTCAACAGTCCTTTCGTAACTCGGTGTGTGTTTAATGCGCGCGGGGGTGGGGGCAGGTGGATGTTACAAATCCAACCACCCTACGAGAAAAGGTGCCATTATGTCGAGGCATTCCAAAATATTTTTCAAATTCGATTTACTCCTCGCTCATGCTTGAGACACTTTTGAAGATTTCTCTTCCCACTCTCTTGCTGTCCAGAAATGGGTGACTCTAGGATAACATCACTTTGGAGGAAAGGAATAGAAGACTCACTCAGTTCTCCAAACAAGAGGCAACATGTGCTTGCTCACAGTAGAAGCTGACATGTTAGAAGCGGCTGAGAAATGAGACTTTGTGTATAGGAACGCAGCTCACCATTCTTTTAACAATTGATTTATCTGTTGGTTGTATTTTTGATTAGTCGATGAATTGGATGAATAAACCTTAAATTTCCATCCCTTTACTCAAAAACAGGACATTATTTCCAATTGACAGAACAGAAAATGCACAAACTTCCCGTTCCTGACTTGGTCAGGGTAAAATTGACAAAAATGTCCCTCATTGTTTTCAACCCGAAGAGCTGATCGAGCAGAAAACAGAATCGGTTTGCTTCCATGGAGAAAGAAGAAAATATTTACTGTTGAGGCTCCAAACGCTTTGTCAAAGTTGTTGGGTGATCTCTGATCAATTGTCGATAAATCGATGAGCTTCATGCCAACTTGCCGTCCAAAATGCCGTCGGCGGGCTTGCAGAAACGAGCTGAGATGCGACGTTAATTCTTGCCCTTGAAACGACTGCGGCTTGAACGCGCGCGGGAGTGGTATCGTGTCGAATGCCGATGAAACAAAAGCTTGCGAATGATTTTGCGGAGCCGTGCCGTTCAGATAGCCCGGCGCCGATCTCCGAGCCGGTAGCCCCGCCCACTTAACGCCGCCGCTCACGACGCCACGCGACTCGTCCGCAGTCAAACGGAGGACGACGAGCCGAGGGCGGCGCCGGCCGCCGACGACCCGGAGGTCACGCACTTCTACGTCAACCCCATCGCCAAACCCGTTCCGCAAGGCCGAGCCCCCTGCGCCCTGCAGGACACCATCTGCGAGCTCAACATGCACAAGGCCACCAGGAACGGCCTGGAGGTGAGCCCCGGGTGCCCCGAGCGCTTTCGCCCTGTTCGTCAGGCTTCGTTGATGTGCATTTCACCCCCTCCGCTCGTCCTTGTCAACAACCAGTTGAGCAGCGAGGATGCGTCGGCGTCCCTCTGTGAAGAGTCTCTGCAGGAGGAGCGCGACGACGTCCTGCACGAAGCCAACCAGCCTCCTCACCCCGCAGGTGCGGCGACCTCATCCACCCCGCCGCCCCCTTTTTGCTTCCCCTTTTGACCTTATCGCTTGCTGCGCGCAGGCATCGTGCTGAGGCGCGTAGGTTATTACACCATTCCCTCCATGGACGAGCTGAGCGACATGGTGGACGACAGCGGCGAGTGCGTGGTGGACAACTTTACCGTGGGCAGGAAAGGTGACGGTGAACGTGACATCCGCGAGCGGTCGCCACCGCTGCGCATGATTGGGCGGTTCACTCAAACTGTGACGCGGTTGGCCCTCTCAGGTTACGGCTCAATCTTCTTTCCCGGCACGGTGAACGTGACGGGGCTGGACCTGGACCAGATCGTTCATTTCAGACGCAAAGAGGTCATCGTGTACCCGGATGATAAGAACAAGCCGGCCGAGGGCGAGGGCCTCAACAGGTGCGCGGGCGTACGTCCGGGCGGCCGCCGCTTAGATTTCACGCGATGTGTGTCCGACGCGTCTCGGTGGGTGCAGGCGGGCCGAGGTGACGCTGGACGGCGTTTGGCCCAACGACAAGACGACCTGCACGCAAATCCGTAGCCCCGAGCGGCTCGCCGACATGAACTATGAAGGCCGGCTGGAGAAGGCGGCGCGCAAACAGGGAGCGCGCTTCCTCGAGTACAGGGCTGAAACCGGTTCCTGGGTCTTTGAGGTACGCGGGCGTGCCTCTGATCACGCGAGTTTGTGGCTGTGCGCACGTGTCTGAGCGTGGGAAAGAGGTTGTGAGTTGGCGTGTGTACATGCGACTTGATTAATATGGAAGCCTTTGTTTATGTGACTGGCTGTGTGAATGGTGAGAATTCGTGTTTGGGGATAATAATAATACATTTAATTTACAAGGAATACAGCGAGTGTGCATGTCAGAGAGTGAGGTTGTGTGGTTCAAGAATATGCCCGTCTGTGTGTGCACGTTTTCGTTGTTGATTTTTGCACCCTCTCTCCCAGGTGGCTCATTTCTCCAAGTATGGGCTGCAGGAGTCGGACGAAGACGACGACCTTCCGCTCAAGACGGACCCCAAGAAGCTGAAGATGATGACGTCGCTTCCCCCCTCCAGACCGCCACAGCCCCCTCCCCCCTCTCAGCAGCCAATGCAGGCCCAGGTAGCAGCGACTCCGCCTCCGGGCAGCGCGACAAAACGCCGCGTTCCTCACGGCCTTCGTCCGCTCTCGTCAGACCCCTGCGGTCGCCGACCCGGCGAGCAACGTGGCCGAGTTGGATAGCGACATGGCCGACGTCACGCAGAGCTTCTCGGCGGAAAATGAGGACGACGCCGAGCCGGCGATCAGCCCGGGGGATGCCGCGGGTGCCGAGCAAGATGGCGTCTCGGCATCCGGCCGCATGGCGTCCTCGCTGGGCGTCAACCCGCACGCCCTGCAGGTAAGCTTTGGCCACTCCTTGGCGCAACCTTCGCATTCGTCCTCCCAGGAATCCGCTGAGAAAAAAAAGGATTGCTTCCGTAGAGAACAATCGTAATTTGGCGGAGAGGCGATTCTGCAATTTGATTTTCTTTTTGACTTGGGTGGAGAGCTTTGAAATTTGCAGCAATCGCGAATCACGGATCCATGTCAAGAATGGTCGATGGAGTGCACGTCTAGGGCGCTTTTATCAGCACCTTATGCTTGCCCAAGAAAGCGTGAAAGAGTAGCGCACGTGCGGGTGGAATTGCTTGGCCCAGTACGGAGCCGTTTTCAAACCCAAATTGACTGCCCTGCCAGCGCCCGTCTGTGTCGGGCCTCTTCCTGCCGCCGAGGCGTATTTTTGTCCGCCGCAAATGGCCTCGAAGCGCTTCCACATTTGCACTCCAAGACTTTTAGCACCAAAACAACCCCGGAAGAAACAGGATTGCGATGACGCTAGACACAAACGCGGGCGGCACACGAATCGGCGTGAGCTTGCCGTTCCCGCTTCGTACCGGCGGCAGCGGTACAAAGTGAAGCGACATCGCCAGATCATGAAGGCCAACAAGCTGCGCAAACCAGAACTTGCGTCATCGTAGGCGGCACTGGGCTGGAATACGGCAGCTCGCGGCGAGTGAGATTTGCAGTCATTTGTTTTCTACTCTTACTGCCAAGAAATGACCTGAACTCGTACGTCTTCACTTTGAGGAAATGAAGACTCGCTCACTCGCACGGTTGATCCACTCAATAAGAGGACGAGCACGCTTGCTGTGCACCTGCGGGGGAAAGTTGCCTTTGAAAGCCACCCACCATTTGTTTGGCCTTAGATCATGAAGGCGTCTCTGTTTGCTGAGGATGAGGACGAGAGCGACTTTTTCCAGGAGCACGTGAAGATCTCCTCGCCGCACCTCGTCCTGCCGGGACCGGGCTCGGGTATGAACTTGAAGTGGAGAACTTTCCCGCACGGTGGCCGCAAGTATTGTTCTCACGGGACGGGATGCACCGGCCACGCAAGTCCCTGAACTGTTTTCTGCCCCCGTGGCCAGCGGGCGCTCTCTTCCAGGCTCGCTTTTCTTCCGGCCTGCTCTCCTCGCTCCCCGATTCTCCTCCGTTGCGCCCCGAAGCGCCCCGCTCGTTCCCCTGGGTGCCACCCGCCGTGTCCTCCTTCTTGCTGCCCCCCAAGCCGGCCGAGCCCCCGGTGAGGACCGTTGGGGTCCGGCGCTTGGGAGGCCCCGTCCCCCTGGAAGAGTCTGTCACCCAGGGAAAGGCAAGAGGACGCTCCCGCCGCGCCGTTACTCACAGTTGCAGCCCCCCCATCTCCGTGGCGTGACATTTGTCGCTTGCTTGCAGGGAAACTTGCTGATGGACGCCGGTTTGTATGCGGGCCGCTCGTTCCGGGTGGGCTGGGGCCCCGGCTGGACGCTAGCGCACTGCGGCGATCGGCCGAACTCGCCGCCGGGCTTGCGGCTCGGCCGCCGAGGATCAACCGACGCGGACTTTGGTTTCCTGCCAAAACCTGCCCGGAACAAACCGTAAGACGCGCATGCTCAACAGAGGCGTAGACGCTTTTCCCCCCAAACCACCGAAATGACCCGTACAAAAGATCTGCAATGACGTCATTTCTTCTTTGTCAATGTGGTGCGGGCAGGCTAGCGGAGAGCCCCTACAAGGTGCTTTTGGAGCGGCTGGTGGCTCTGCCAGAGACGAGTGAGGAGCAGGGCCAAGCGGTGCTGCAGCGCCCCCTGGATATCTGTCTCGAGCACAGCACCGTCAGCACGGAGGACTCCGGTTGCCCTCTCGTCCGCCCGGAGCCCGGCGTGGCGGCGCTGCACGACTACGCCGATTGGATCTCCGAGCTGAGCGACGAGCGGGAGCATGCCGACCGTAAGAATCGCCCGCGCTCCCTGACGTCGTCAGCCCTGTCCCTTGGGAAAACGCATTCCTTTTTATGTCGCGAATATATGCCACTTCCTCTCATTGGTAGCGCGCGCTAATCGCGGTGCTTTGCGTGTCCTCAGCGGTGCTGGCCTACTGGTGCGAGGTGTGGACCCTGTGCGAGGCCCTCTGGGGCCAGCGGCCGCACGCCGAGCCCCTTGGCCACTACGAGCGGCAGATGGGGAGGAGGCGCGCCTTCTCCGCCTGGCTCTCTCGGCGCGCCGCCCGGCGGGTGGAGGAGGAAGTGGCGCAGGCGGGCAAAGGCCGCCGCGCGGAGGCCGTCTTCAGCTACCTGACGGGAAACCGCATCAGCGAGGCGTGTCGTCTGGCGCAGAAGGAGGGTGAGCGCGCTTTTTCTCACGGAAGTTTTCTCACTGACGCCCGCGGTGACCGAAACAGAAACTGGAAAGAAAGGAGGGCGTGGCCAGGGCAGGCGCAACTTGACGCAGCATGCGGGAAAACTATTCGATATGCTCCCAAGCTGACGCAAGGGAAACGGATAGCGAGTCAAGGCGGCTTCATTTGTGGAGCACATTTCATCCGCACTCCAACGCGATGTGCTTCACGCAAACAAAGACACCATCCATCAAAGCTTGTAGAAACAGCCACGCAGAACGTTCACAAGTCAAGTCCGATGCATTTCTCTCGCCCTCAATCGCAGAAAAGTCTCCAAGGGCCACGCACGCCCACCGTTGACCAATATGAATGACTCCCCCTGATCTCCACTCCACAGGAGTGCAAGGGGAGACAACTCCACCTGCAGCAACACAAAAACCGTCCGTCCTCATTTGGACGGTCGCGTCCATCGCCGTTCATCTGTCCATTTCCATAAAGAGATGTTATCCAGTTAGCGTGGCCTCTTTCGCTTTTTTTTTTTAAGGGTTGCTAACCCCGCATGCCCGTCCGTTCTTGCGCCAGGAGACCACCGCCTGGCCCTGCTGCTGTCGCAGGCCGCCGGCTCGCAGTACGGCCGCGAGCTGCTGGCCCTGCAGCTGGCAGACTGGAACCGCACGCAGACCGACGGCTACCTGACGGAAGAACGCCTGCGAATCTTCATGCTGCTCGCCGGAAAGCCCGTAGGTGGCCGGCCGGCTCTTTCGGCGGATGCTCGGCTCGCGACGCGGCGCCGTGCGGATGGGACAGGAGACGGTGGCGCCTCGAGATGCCTTTTGAGTTCAAGCTTTGGCTTTGCCTCGGGGTCACCGTTGGGTGGCGGTCATCTCAATGCGCTTCACAACCAGAAGCGGTTTGGCAGATGTGAACAATCGTTCGGATCAGGAGCTCGAGCCGAGCTCAATATAGGGCAATATAAGTTATCTTGGGAATTGCGGTAAAATGTCAACAGATCTCTTGTGTCCGCGCAGGTGTGGCAGACGTCGGAGTCGGTGGTCAACGCGTGCTCGCAGCTGGACTGGAAGCGTTGCGTGGCCGTCCACCTCTGGTTTATGCTGCCGCCCACCGCCTCGGTGGCCGACGCCCTTGCCGAGTACCAGGACGCCTTCCAAGTGAGCCGCGCCGCCGCCTCGCAGGCGACAGGACAGTCGCCAGCACTGACGCGTCTCTCAGAGGCAACTCAACTGCACGGTGTTGGGGACTGCCCACGCCGTCATGACAAATCAAATCAAACTGAAAAAAAATGTCCTGGCCAGTTGAAATGAAAATGGACCAATGGCCCAGCCTGCTTTTGTTGTTTCGTCGCCCCGCAGGGATCGTGTGAGGGGGGCAAATATGCCTGCGCCCCGCTGCCTCCCTACCTGAAGGAGGAGCAGTCGGGCATGGGGATGGACCGGCGCGACCAAGACGAGGACGAGGAGTCGAAGCGGCCTCTCTACGATGTCTGCTTCCACCTGCTCAAGCTCTACAGCGACAGGTACTGCCGGCAGCGAAAATTCCGAAAAAATGCAACTTTTCGGGGGCTACTCGCGGTCGCTCGGTACGCGCCAAGGCCGCCTTCAAGTCTTTGTTTGGCTCCCCTCCTTGCGTTGCGGCGCAGACACTACGGCCTGCAGCAGCTGTTGGAGCCTCTGAGCGTCACGTGGGAGCGTCTGGACTTCCGGCTGAGTTGGCACCTTTGGGGCGTCCTGCAGGCGCTGCACTACAGCCACCTGAGCGCCGCGCGCCAGGGCCTGCTGCACGCCAGCTACGCCGCGCAGCTGGAGAGCGCCGGCCTGTGGCACCTGGCTGTCTTCATCCTGCTGCACATCCCTGATCACACGTACGTACCCACGCACGCGCCGCTGCGGTGGGTAGAAAAAGTCCACACACCCCTCTCGTGATGGAAAGCTAGACCAGGACGATCGATGTGACCTCAAATTTGTCCAGCTCCACAGAGGGGGGAAACCAAATCCATTTTTTCACCCCTCTTTCAAACAAACGCAATCAGTCGGCTTTCGTGGAGGCTCAGTGCTGCGAGGCTGAAATTCCGGGATGGGCACAATTTGACATCAGCAAGTTCTGCAAACGGTCTTCCTGCTGTGTATCTCGGCTCACGCAGGGGAAACAGCCCAGCCTGGCTCCGCTTTTCTCAAGCGACACTTGAATTTCCCCAAACGAAAATGTGTTCGGCTCCAAAGTAGCCCACAAAGTGCAAACGTTTTCCGGCGTCATCTCGAAAGCAAAACAAAAGGTCAGGGAAAGCCTTGTTGAACGCGGCGTCTGACCTTGATTTTGCCTCTGGGTCATATCATGTGACCGGCCTCCCCCCTCTTCTCTCGTTTAGCCAGCGCGAGCGTGCGGTGAGGGCCGTGCTGAGCCTGCACTGCCCCCTGCAGGAGACGGAGGAGTCGCTGAGCAGGGAACGCTTCCTGACCCGGCGCCTGCTCGTCCCCGAACGCTGGATCCACGAGGCCAAGAGCGTTCGCGCCCGCCACTGTGGCGACAAGCACCGGGAGGCGCTGCACCTCTACCGCGCCGGCTGCTGGAGCCGGTGTCACCGGCTGCTCGTCGCGCACCTGGCCCCGGGTATGCCCGCCGCCCGCTTAAAAATAAAGACAGGAAAAAGACCGCAGTCGGCGGCCAGGACCGAACGATCGCCAACTTTGCCCGTTGCCGACTCCGTCGTCACCACCGCGCGCTTTTTACGCCACGTCCACTCTGCAGCTGAGAAGCTTGCGATGGGGATTTTTACGGCGTCGCCCTTGGGTGGAAAAGATCAGTGGCACTCTCCTTCCTCATCGCTGCGGAGACGCCTTTTCCGATATCATTGACCTTCTGTTTGCTACTCCTCCGTGTTAGAATGTCGACTTTTCTCAGAAATCAAATGACGGCCGGCCATAATTACGAGTTCATATTCAGAAAAATAGCTGCTCTTTCTATTGGTACAATGTCAACATTAAGTCTTGGGGAATCAGATGACTTTAAATCTCAAACCTTTCATCTAACAAATTCCGACCGTTGGAAAAATTGCGGTAAAATGCCAACGTCTCTGAAAAGGACGCCTCCTTCCTCCCAACTCCGAATCTCATTTTCCGTGTAAAATGCCCGCTTTTTCGGTCTGGCAATTGCACCTTTTCTCCTAACTTGGTCCCAACCCCGAAAAATGCCATTTCCTAGATTGTATCATCAACGGCAACCACGACTACTTGCTGGAGTTTTTGGAGGGGCTGGCAGTGCCCGAGCACAGCGCCACCATCCAGGATTGGGATACTGCCGGCAAGGTTTACCTGGACTACATCCGGATCACCAACACCCTCCGGGCCGTTCAGCAGGTCGGTTGGTCGCCAGGCGTAGCCACGCGTTGCCAGGCGTTGACGACATTGGTTGCGTTCCAGGTGGAAAGTGGCGACGCCGACGGCTACGAGCTGGAGCGCCTTCACACCCAAGTCACGTCTTTGTGCGACAGGATCCAGCTCCTGCCCTGTGAGGGCGCCAGAGACCGCTTGGCACAGTCAGGTAGCAAAACAGTTTGGGTTTCTTTTTTTTTTTTTTTGCCCCGCAGAATTAGTACGTTATTCTGGGCAAACCTCGATAAGTGTTCCCCCAACGAGAAAAAAAAAGACATTTTGGCAACCTCATTCAAGGACACTTTCTACCTAAAAGTTTTCCAACTTTATTGTAAAATCCAACACCAAAAATGTCATGTTTTCCCTGAAAGTCATACCCTTTTTCCACCCTCATGATCCCAACTTTGATATGTCTTTGGGGGGGATTATTGAAACTGGGAAAAAGTGTCATTGTCCGAGTTTGCAAATGTGAAAGACATGTTCAGTGACTGAAAAAGTTGAACTTGTACAAAAAAGAAAAAAAAGGTTGGTGTCATTTCCTGAGATGAGGCTGCCATTTCCAATGAAAAGTCATCCGAATGTCCAACAATGTCCGAGAGTAAGAATGGTCGAACGTGACTTTGAGTGATGAACAATGTGCGCGTGTCCTCAGAGATGGCCAAGTGCGTGGCCAACATCCTGCGCGTGGTGCTGAGTTTGCAGCGCGGCGCGGGTGCGCCGCCGCCGCCGCAGCAGCTGGCGCCGCACCTGGCCCGGCTGCCCATGCCCGAGGACTATGCCCTGGAGGAGCTGCGAGGCCTCACCACCTCCTACCTGCGCCAGCTCATCGTCGGCCAGTGAGCGCCTCCCGCCAATCCAAGTACACGCCTAACCACGCACCGTTTCAGACTCTTTCGGGCACGCGGGTGCTTGCGTCGCTATTAGCTGAGCAAAACGCTACAGCAGGGTAGGGTGTCCATATGCGAGCAGAGGCGAGATAGCTATCTTTCCCATGTTTTATGGATCAAAAAGTCCAGATGGACAAGTGTCCAGCGCTCTATTTTTGTAGATTTTTGTTGGGTTTTTTGTGTCTTTTGGAATGTTTGTAAGCACACGTTATTAAACTAAAAATCAAAGTTTTGAACATGTCCTCACTGTTTTGAAATCAACTTCACCCAATTTTATCTGACTTCTGCGTGCTTAAAATCACTTTTGTACAAAAATGGGCTACAAAGGTGTTATTTTTGTTATCTTGTGACAACTCTGGCCTCATGGTGTCGTTTGTGTGTCCAAACTATTTTAATAAAGTCTCGTAAGAAGTGGTGACTTGCTGATATCAAATAGTGGGTTGTGTCACTTCCCAGTTATTCGTCCACCTGTGGAACCTCGCCTTTCCCGATGAGTCTCTTCCACAGCCAAAGCTACATATCCCAGAGCAAATCATGGAAGTCCAATTCTTCCCAGTCTCGGACACCAGAAGATATCGGACCCCCCCAAAAAAAGCGATATAATCAGAGAAAAAACTAGTTTTACATGCGGAAAAACAAAACGTTTACTGTTGGGAGGCTTTGGATGATTCAAAGTTATTGGAGGTGTCTCAACAATTACTCGGTTATCAAAATAAGGGATGAATTTGATAATTCCACCTGTGGAACGAACGTTTTTCTGTCATTGAAGACTTGTACCAAAGTTGGGAGAAACCAATGTCATTGAGTTCTCGTTTTTCTTCGTTTGGTTGACACCAAGACAGTGAAATGTGTTTTTGATCCACTCGCCTGACTTGTGCGCAGGTAATGTGGGATCGGTTCCCTCTCGGTGTGGGTGTGAATGGTTGGTTGTCCACATGTGCCCTGCGACTTACTGGCTGGCGACCAGTTCAGGGTCTCGTCGGCCTTCCGCACAAAATCAGCTGGGACAAGCTCCAGCAATTTCCCGCGAGCCTGTTGCGGACAAATGAATTGATGTGTAAAATATTTTTACAGGCGACAAGGGTGTATTTCACGGGTCAAGGTTTCTTTTTATTTGGAAGTTTTCTTTTTGCGGAAAACGCGCATATTTTTAAGATTTTTTGTTTTGGTCACATTTTGTCTTATGTTAAGAGTTGAAATTGTATTTTATTTTCACAAAAAAAGTTTTATTTTGGGCGTGAAAAACGTTTGTTACAAAAAAAAGTACTTTGGCGTCACACGTGTTTTTGAAGAAGTAATACAATCGCATGTGCTGGTGAAAGACAACTGAAAGAAATAAAAAAAATGTTACTGATAAATCTGAGAATTCATCTTCACTATATTAAAAGGAATTATTACTAACACGCTGAATGCCATGTCAAGATGTTTGTACGAAGAGGGAAGGAAATCATCGAAATGAAAGCAAACGAACAGGCGAACAGAACGCGCTTTGACTGATCCACACTTCCGACCAGTAGGTGGCGGTAATGCGCCACCAACAAGGAAAAGGAAGAAGTCGGTGCTGGCCGAAATCAGCTGACACGAAACCAGCGTCGGCTCGTCGGTGCCCGGCAGTCGTGCTTCCTCCTGTGGCGGCGGCTTGAGTTCTCCTCGAAGACCCACAAAAAAAGGAACACTCGTCGTCGGGGTGGTGGTGGCGGCGGCGTGTGACTGCTGAGCGCGAAGGATGCCGTCGTTGCTATTCTGCGGGCCCAAAATGGCCGCGTGCGGTATGGTCATCAGCATTTGGGGAGTCATCATGTTGGTAAGAACACAAAGATGTTTTGATTTGCTGCCTGCAACATTCTCCTTCTTCCGAGTCGTATTGTGGCGATAAATGTGTCGGCCGACGTTCGTTCAACTGCGGAGTGTCGAACGTGAGACGGAGCCCAAGCGTAACAGAATCACCAGAAACAATCGCAACGTTTGTTCCCTTCCTCGTGAAATTGTCGCAAAAGGGCAACAAACGAGGATGAGTGGTTCACAGATCACGTGATGGAACAAAATAGCTTCACGTGACTTTTCAGAACAGGAAGGAATAAAAGGACAGCACAAATCGAGAAACGCTTCGGCGGCAATCACATCGTTTTGATCGGTGATGATTTTGCTCGCATCCACGAAAGAGATATTTTGGTGACAATTTTGAGGGAGATTTGAGCGTTTTGTCAAGCAAATGCACCGTTTTGTTAATTATCACGTGACTGAGGAACATTTAGCTTACATTTGAATGCGAATTGAGCATTTTGTGAAGAATTCCGAAGCCAGTAGCAAGCAGGTCGGCATTCATTGCAAATGAGAACCTGTTCCCAATTTCCTGACATGGAGCAATAAAGTGGCACATTTTGTTGACAACTGCGAGGGGGCCAAGAAAGCTTTGGTTGCTCATTTGTGGCTGTGCTGTTTGTTGCGGCTGCAGGCGATGCTGGGAATCTTCTTCAGCGCCAAATCGGCCGTGCTCATCGAGGACGTCCCGTTTACAGAGGAGGACATCCGCAACGAGTCAGTGCTGCCTGCCAGGCTCCTTCTTCTTCTTCTTCTTCTCCCAGTTTGCCGCTCTGACGCACGTCTATTTCCGCCGAGATCTTTAGTCAGCAATTTAGAAAGGCGCAACGTGTAGGAAGCCCGTTTGGCCTTGCAACAGGAAGTGATGTCGTTGCGTCTGTCTTCCCACAGTCAACACCCTCCTCAGAACATCTACGGTCTCTACAGCCAAGTGGGCATCAACTGCTTCATCGCGGCCGCCGTCTACGTGGCGGTGGGCGCCGTGTCGCTGTGCCAGGTTCGACTCAACAAGCGGCAGGAGTACATGGTGACCTAAGATGGCTGCTCCCCACCCCCAAAACCCCTACAGACCTGTTATTTATTTTGCCTTGAAACCTTGCGTGCTCACGTTGTCAACTTCCCATTCCACAAGTACAAACGTGTGATAGCAAGTATGGATATCCATATAAAAGTCCCGTGAATGTGTTTTTGTGTAGAAATAAAAATGACAAATCTGTTGGCACCAAATTCCACAAAGTTTGGACATTTTGGAATAAAAGCTGAGATGATGCCTCCACACAGCATTCGTGAGGCCCAATTGCAACTTGTTTCTTCGGCAGACAAGTGTTTTCTTCCTCATAATTAAATTTGAAATGCCAGTTTAAAGGGGTTTTTCAAAGATTCAATGTGTGTGTGTGAGAGAGAGAGAGAGAGAATGTGCTAATTTTTTCAAATACAAATGAGCTGCGTGAGGCAGCAAATGTTATAAACCTTCTCCATGTCAAAAGTTGGAACATTTTAAAAGATTGGGCTCTCTTCAGTGTTGACAATGATGCGACGTTCAGGGTTGAAAGCGAGCCCAAGCCTCGTCCCCCAGAGCCCCTATCCAGCTGTTTTCAATGTTTTTCCACCTCCAACACACCAGATTTAAAGGATCAGAATCGTCATCAGGCTTCTCCAAAGCATGCTCATCATTTAAATCAGCTGCCTTGGAGGACGGGAACCTTTCAGACCGGCAGGATTTGGGGCCGCTGACTGCTATGTCGGGTCCGGCGTCGTCTCTGGCCAACTCGACGGTGATGACGCGCATTGGTAACACGGCGACCAATGGAAAACCTCGAATCAAGACGCCCCGCCTTTCCGGATGACGACTAACCAATGGCGTTCGCAGTTTGCCAATCCGCCCAGACAGCCGCCTCGCTTTGTTTGACTTGTTTCTTTCTGCTAACTTGACTCGAGAAGCTCTTGGAGCTTTTTTTTTGCGTTGCCAAATGCTGTTTAACTAAACTTGACCTTCAGTCGGCGAGTTTTTTTTTTTAGAGCGATGTAAGGAGCTTCTCCATGGAAACCGCTAATTAGCGGCAGCCAGCCACCGCCAGTCCGACTAATGTTAGCTACATAGCAGCGCTAGCTCGCTCGTATTTTTGTTTGTATTGACCAGAAACAAGTCGGCAAAAAGGAAGAGCTGTTGACTTTTGTCGACATGACGTCTGCTTCTGCGAAGGTAAATGAACAATTAGGCAACAGGGACTGTTAGCGGGCTGCTTTTCAAAAGGCTTTGATGCTTTTTCTTTATGCGGGAGGAGGGGGTGGAATCGAAGATTTTGTCCAAAATGAGAAAAGTCCAATTAAAAAAAAATCTGACGGTGAGAGAGAGAACATCACGGCTTCTTCATCGTGAGCCAAATGCTACATTCGCATCAACAAAATGGCTCAGTTGCATCGTGTTAGCAATGGTCGATAGTATTTTGTCCTCCCAGACCGATACCAAGTATTCACTCGTTCATTACCCACCGATACCAAGTACCGATACCTCTAGGACTCTTAATGGATACAATTTCCTTCAACACAATGATGATAACTTGTGAGCAAAGACTTTTTCTTCCTGCTCCAGATGATGATTTTCCGTATGTGTGAGTCTGCCGCAGTACTGCGCCAACCGCTGCAGAGGAGGATTTTAACTCCTTTATTTATTTATTTATTCATTCATTTATTCATTCATTCAATGATTTATTTATTTATTTATTTTACCTTAAGTATCAGTGGCTGGTAATGGCAGCCTCCCTCCCAACCTTACAATGTTGGCCTGGGATTAGTACTCGCCCTATCCTTAATCGCAATTGTGCCCAACAAGTTGAGTTCAAAATGTTGCATTCGCATCTCGACTGTTGAAAAGATGCATTCACATCACAAGTGTTATTGGAGCGATGCATTGGATTCACAGTACAGTTGTTTCATTTGCATTGTCATTGTCAATGAAATGTTGCATCCGCATTCGGGTTGTTTTCAAATACTTTCTTTGCGAGCACAAAGTTGGACTCGGCTCGTCATTGTCACCAAGATGTTGCCTTTGCGCGACTGCTGGGCAAATTCTCTGGCAGGTGGGGGAGATCTTCTCGGCGGCAGGGGCGGCGTTCAGCAAACTGGGCGAGCTGACCATGCAGCTGCACCCGGTGTCCGACAGCAGCCCCGCAGGGTGGGCGCGGCCGCCGACGTCGCCGATGGCTACGCTAAGATGAACTCAGGCGGCTAATCGCTGGTTACGTTCAGGGCCAAATGGACGGAGACGGAGATCGAGATGCTGCGCTTGGCCGTGCGGCGATTTGGCGACGACCTCAACAGCATCAGCAGCGTCATTAAAGATCGCACCGTGTACGTACGCAAAAGTGTCCGGCGTCGCGGATGGCGACGTGTACCTTCCAGATGATCAACCTGCCTTTTTCCTTACCCTTAAGATGACAGTGATCAGATCAGGTTTGTTTTTGTCCCGCGGCAGCGCTCAGATCAAGAGCACGGTCAAGAGGAAGTTGTACGAGGACAGCAGGGTGCCGCTCGCCGTCGACTCGCTCAAGAAGAGCGCCAAGAAGGCCGCCGCCCCTGCCCCCGCCCCCGAAGAGCGCCGCCTCCCTGGCGCCGCCCATCAAGAAGCAGAAGACGGCAGGTACGCCTCCCGTCCGCCAAAATGCCCGGCGTTCTTTCTTGCTGTTCCCCCCCCCCGGCCCCCTTCAACAAAATGCTGCCTTCAGCTCACGATTGCTAGCAAAATACTGGAATCACATCACTCTTGCCAAGGCATCTCCCGTTTGTGGAGTCATCAACAAAACGGTTGTTGCCCCAATGTTTATTTGGACGCCAGTTGCCAAGCAAATGCTGTGTGAACAAACTCATTTGGACAACGGGGTTGGAAAAAGTCACTGAGTGAGTCTCGTCGCTTTCTTGCTTGCACCCGTCGCCCCTTTGCTGCCGGCAGACGTGACGCTGAGCGCGCTCAACGACTCGGACGTCAACAGCGACTTGGTGGACATGGACGGGCTCGGCAAGAAGCTCAACTTCGACCAAGGTCAGCTTCGTTCGGCCGCGCGCCGTTTTTTTGGGTTCCGACCACAACTGACAAAAGTCTTCATCCAAAGTCACGCCGAGGTTTAATGCCTACCGCGGTTGAGGAAATGAAGCCTGCGGAGCATGGAGGATTAGGTTCTGTTACGCGCACAGCCAATCCGTCGCGAGCGTTCCTGGCGGCGCGATTGGAGTCAAGTCAATGCGGTTCTCACGGCGGATGGTGCGTTTGGAGCGACGGGAAGCGTGCACGGGCGCCTTCTGAAGTGAAGGAAGCGCTACGGGGAGCACCCAATTTGTCCTGGATGGAAGAAAAACCCGTTCAAGCTTCCTTCCGAATCAAACAGCGCCGGTGTATTTGAGGGCCGGTTCGTCGCGCCGCCCCCCTTTGCCAAGGCGACAGGGAGGGCCAAAGAGCCAGCGGGCAGTTGCAGGCGGCCGCTCCGCTCGCTCGTCTCGTCATCTGGAGGCGGGCGCTCGGCTTCCGCCCGGCCTGGGGTTGTCTTGCGAGCGCCGGGTTTTGTCGCGCGGCGCCGTCCCAGCGAAAGCGACTTGACTTTGGGCATCCCGATGGCTGCTCGCCGTGACTTTATCTGTGGTTCTCCGCAGAAAATCTCAACCTGGACTCCAGCCTCATCATCAACCCCGGAGACCTCCCGCTGCTCTCCCGCTGACCGGCCGGTTGTTGGCCGACCTTGACTACGGAGGAGGAGAAGGAGGGCGGGGGCCCCTGATTCGGACTAGCCACCAATTGGCATTCGTGCTCGCTTTGCTCCCAATATGTTGAAACCAAAGGGGCGTTCACACGGCACACATTTGCTCCGGCGCTACACCGATGTATTTTGTTGCGATATATTTTACATCGGAGCAAATTTTGCGGAGCGGTCACACGTACAAAGCCGCTGAGCGTGTTAGCACCGGCGCGGCTCCAGTTGCGGTCACGCGGCAGTTTCTGCAGCGGAGCAAAGCGACAGAAAACAAATGAGCCGTCGTCTTGGTTCTTTTTAAAACTTATACACAACTCAAGCAACTACTGCACAGGCACGTCCTTCTCCTTCTCGGTCTCCGTGCCTTCATCTCGAGAGTGACCGTCCCCGAAAACGGAAATCAACGATGACTTCAATGACACTCAGAAAAGCAAAGGTGTAATGCGCCAAACTGAAAATCAAGAGAGGAAATCACAAAATAACGCGACGCTCCATGGGCTTTGTTCAGACTTTGGCGCGGTGCTTTGCAAACAGGGCTCCGCGGAATCGTCTGCCACTAAACATTGCTTCACCAAACCAACGCTTGAGTTTTCGGCACATTCGAAGATATAAAAATCAAGTGCTTGTTCCAGCGCTCAACTTTTGGCTGCAAATCGATCTCGAAAAATAATTTCAGTCTTGAGCTCAATGAATTCCAAGAAAATCTCTTTGTTCTTGTAAAGATGACAACTTTTTTTTCTGAAAAAAATAAATGAATTTTATTCTCTCATTACAAGAAAAAATATAGAATTTTTTTTGGGTGAGAACACTCGGAACTTCTGGGACATTTGGGGGATACACAATGTTTGATTGGTGGGGAACCCCCCCCCCCCCAAAAAAAAAATTCTCCTCGGAAAAGATCCCGACCCCAAAACGCTTGACTGTTGCTGTACACGGTAACAAAAAAAAAAAACAAAGAAAAAGCAAAGTCCTGACGGGGAGCACCCGCTCGCTTGGGTGCGACCAGGCCGGTGACCGCCGACAAAGATCGAAGATGGCGGTCCTTGCTGGAAACGAGCGTTGCGGCGTGCTGCAAATTTCCCCGGCAAGTAGCCACTTCCAGGTTTGGCTCCGACGCCGCGCCTTCCTGGTCCCTCCCCATGTGTGACATCCTCCTCATCGCAGGACGCCGGCGGTTCAAGAAGAGGTAAGACTTGCGAGGCGGCGGAGGCGGGCTTAACGCGGCGGCAGAGCGGTGAATGGGGTGAAAGTGGGCGGGGGCGACGGGGGGCCGCAGCCGGGGGCGGTCCCTGCGGCCGAGGCGCTGCGGGCGCACACGTAAAAAGCAAGTCAGAAGTGATACCGATTACGTTTGGCATTTCCTGAACATGTATGGTGACACCCTCCCGTTTATTGTGTGTGTGTGTTTGTGAGGGGGTCACACTCTGCAATGCAAGTAGGCCACGGAAGTTTGTTTTCGTCGATTTATCTTTTGGTGCTCGTTTAATAGTCGAGCGGAGTTTTTCAGGCCGTTGCTTGTTCATGGCGTAGGACGGAAAAACGGGCGGGGGTAGAAAGTCAAAAGGATGTCAGCCGAGAGCGGAGCGTGGCCATTAGTCATCACCTGAGCGCATATCGACTGCGGTGGGCGGGGTCTAACACGCCGGTCACAAAAAGCTTCTTGGGGGGACCGTCTGACTCCGCCCCTCCTGAGAGACCATGTCAAGAGAGAAGAGTGAGCACTCAAACGGCTGTCAATGCAGTCCTACCTTGACTTGGGACTTTCATTGGTTACGTGAGCCAACTCGTGAGCCCGCTCGCTTCAAATCCCGAGTCGCTTTTGCCCATCGGAATCTCTTCCGGACAGCTTTCTGCTTTGTTTTTCCAACAAGGGGAAATAGCACTGGGTTGGATCAAAACCAGGGCTGCGGCCAACTACTTAAATGATCGAGTTATTTATCCCCCCCCCCACCCCCCTTTCATCAATGAAATCGGACAAAATAAAAACAACAGAAAATTCACCAACTGGCGGGGGGGGGGGTGATTATTGGACTGCTTTTCTGGAGAATGGAAGAAATTCCAAAACATTTACTGTGAAGAGGCTGAAAATGTGGACACTGATGTTTGTAAATGACTCATCGATGATGGAAATGATTGATTTGATAATCAATTAGTATTTGCCAAAAGCCCAACAAAACCCAGGATGTTGGGTGTCTGTGTTTCAGGGGTCTGGCCAAGTGACTGCAGGAGCTGCCGTCAGTCGGACGGACCGCTTCATCGGCGCGTGAGCGACCGGGCGTGAGTTGTGGTTGACAACAGTCTTTTTTTTCCCCTTCAAATGTTGGCTCGTTAACCCCCCTCCACCCAAAAGGAAAAAAAAAATTTTTTTTGTGTCTCTAAAAATGCTGTCTCTAAAAATTTTGGATTGATGGAAAGATAGAAACCTTTTCGCTTGAGCGGCATCAAGGGGGGCCATCTGATGTTGGCGCCGCTGGACACTCTGCGAGTTGACAGACGGGAAAGAAATGTCATGAGTTGGAGAGAAAAAGAGGACATTTGCAAGAGTCGGGGGGTCGGAGAGGGAAAAGGTGAGTCTCACCTTTGTAAGTAATTGTCGCCCGACCTCCTGGCAGAACTCGGCGAGGAGTTTGGCGTCACGCCGCTTTCCTGCCAGCCAAACCACTGAGGAGGACACAAAGGCAAAGGCGAGCGTCAGCAAAAGCGTGAGCGCGGGCACCGCCGTAAAAGCCAAAGGCCACCTCGGCTGGCGGCGGCCGTTGCCACTGGCTGCTGGGCGGAGCCGGGAGCTGACAGGAAACGCTGGAAGGCAAACGGAAAGCGTGAGCGTCAACGGCCGCGAACGGCCGCGGCCGGCCGGGCCCGGCGCCACCTGAGTCTGGGAGGCGGGGACTCCTGGAGCGACGCCTCCATGTTGTCCTCCTGCACACAGGCGCACGCATGCACGTCACGTTGACTGCGGCCGGACGGGACGTAGGCGGGCAAAATCAAAGCTTGCCCTTGTTTTTTGCAAACCAAAGCACCTTTTGCAGAATAAATACACGGGCACGTCGTTGAAAAAGAAAATACATTGCTCCATCTTCTGATCAAATCGGAGAAAGCGTTTTTTAATTTTTTTTTTAACCCCCCCCAAACCCTGATCGTTAAGAGTGCAAATGAAGCATTTTCAACTTTGAAAAGAAAAAAAAATCCTCCTGACCGACCTGTGACGGACAGCTGCAGTTGACGGACACTCGCCTTTGTCTCTGCGAAACGACGGAACTGCACATGGCCATCCTCTCGCTGATGGACACAAACACAAAAATGACACTCGACAATCTTGGCGTCTCGATAGCGAACAGCTCGACGCGCAACCGTTCACCCATTAGGAGACATCACACAAGCGAACGTTGGTCTCGCAAAGCGGGAATGCGAGCGCTAACCTCGGGAAATGACGGTGGACGCCGATGTTGGTGCCAAGGAGGTGAAATCACAAGCCGGTTCAATTAGTTTTCAGTTGACTCGAAAGGGGCGGATTGATAAGGAAAAATACTTGCAAATTCTCCTCTCTCAGTGATGGAAAAAGACAATTTGCAAGGAAAAAGAAAAGCGACGCACACGATTTGGCTTTGCGGGCCGCATCTGGCCCCCAGGCCTTGCGTTTGGCGCTACAGACCACATGAGTAAACATGTCTTTAGCGTCCTGAAAAAAAAATGAAATTGAAACGAAAGGGTATATTTGCTTTTCGCGTGTCCAGCGAAGAAGAGAAGAACTAAATCGTGACTCCTGAGGGTTCATTCCGGCCTGCGGTAGCACTAACCTGACATTCGTAATCATGGGGGCGCTGATGGACCTGCGTAAAGCCCCCGCAGCTGCGCCTGCGCACTGGTCCACTTCCATCCGCTCCATCGCGCCAGGCAGAGCCGATCAGCGAAGCCTCCCAGGCGGCCAATGGCTCTATTCGAGACCGCTAGAAGCCCGACCCGCAGGCCTCGACCGCTTTGAACGCCGGTCCGAACGGCGTCGCGGCCTTCGTCCTACCGCATCGCCCTCTCGAAAAACAACCCCCCCCGCCCCCCTCAAAAAGACGACCCAGTTCCGATCCGACGACGGTTCCGAGCGTCAGTCAAAATCCACAAATGATCGAAGTTGGAGGCCGAGAAACAGATCTCAAAAGTGTGCCCAATCCCGCAAAAACAGCCGAGCAAAATTGGATCCGGACATGACGCGTAAAAAGTCAACAGGACGGCTCCAACTTTGTCCTGGAGTTGGCACAAACTTGGTCCGCTTTTGGAAAGGCGGAGAGGCGCTGAGTCGGTGTCGCCAAGCCGCCGTGAAGCGGCCCAAGGGTACCGTCCCCGGGGGCCCAGTCGCTCGCGCGAGCCGCCCGACGTGCGGCCGACGCGTTTCCACAACACGTTGGACGGCTCCGCGGCCGCAAGCAACTTTCACGCAACCTTGACGTCGAATGGGGAGGGCGGAAAAAAACAACATCTCCCCCCCCCCCCCTCCTCAGTACGTAGCTGAGGCAAGCTATCAGCGACCTCTTGTGCTTGCATGGAAAACTGCAGAACGAGCGCTGGAAAGTTTGACGCATCTACTTTTTGAGGGAAACCCCCCCCCCCCCTCTGAGATCATACGAATTCACATCCCCTAAATGCTTTAGGGTCATAAACTTGGTCTCATCCCGTTGTTCCCCTTGGTATATGTTCATAAGCGCAATTGTGTGTTTGTGCGCCATTATGTGTTTGTGAGAAGGTTTTATTTGGTTCCATGGGTTTGTGAGCGAACGGAGGTGTGCACGGTCGGCGCTACATATGGCCCAAAGGGAAAAAAAAGAAACGCAAGTCAAGGACGGACAGTCGAAAAGTATTTCTACTTGATTACTTCGCTTCTTCTTTCCCCTGGAAACGAGCAGCTACTAGTTAGCTAGTGAGCTAGTGGCTCTGATTGTGTGTGTGCGTGCGTGCGTGTGTGTGCGCGTTAGTTCTTCATCGTGTGACCAGTGGAGGGCAGCATTATACTTCACGCAGCTCGTGCGTTCCTTATGAGGAGGAAGAAAGAAGTAGAAGAAGAAGAAGCGGCGGCCCAAACAAAGCTAGTCAGATAGCTCCGGTGACCTCCCGGAACTGCGCCCATGGCACCTTTGCGAGTGCTGTGCGTCCACGGCTACCGGCAGAGCGGCGCCTCGTTCCGGGAGAAGACGGGCGCCCTCAGGAAGCTCCTCAAGACCAAAGTCCACTTGGTGTACGTGGACGCACCGCACTTGCTCGGTGAGCTCAACATCAATTCACTTCAAAGATTAGCTGGCCTTCTTCCAAACTCGAGTGAAGTCGTCATGAAACATTACGAAATTGCTTAAACAACGTTTTTTTCCTTTTTCAAGTATGCGCAATTGCTTAAATATATCCGTAAAATGCCGTTTTTCCCGACGAAACAAAATTGGAAGAGGGGAGGCGCAGTTGATTGAATGGCCACTAGATGGCGAAAATGTGTTTCCTGACCCTGTCACCTCACTTCCGTGATGTCGAGCGGTTGAGTTGCTTCGATTTACTAAACCGAAACGTGAATGAGGATTATTGAACTCAACATTTGTGTTTTTCTTCAAAGAAATACTGAAAATCCCAACGTAGTGGTTAGGGAGTATTTGACGAATTGTTCCAGCACTCGAGTTCACTGCATCGTCAACGAAGGCCGCAACTAACAACTATTTCAAGAAGGCTTTTATGACAATTCATCTGTGAATCCGATTGAATCAAACATGCCGTAATCTCCATCCCACTATTCAAAAAGAGAGCACGATGTCAAATTGACAATTCCGAAAATGCCAAAGCATGAAAGAAGTATGATTCATTTCTCAGTTAGGTCAGAAAATTGGCAGAGATTTTCCATCGTTGTTTTCCAGACGAAAAACATGCAGAGCTGTGAAAGTGTCTCAGTTGGAGGAAAGACAAACAGAATCGGTCTCCTTTTATGGAGGACGACTTTGAATGCGTTCAGCGTGACCAACCTGAACTTGAGCAGGTCTCCAGTTAATTGATTAATCTGATCATTGATCAATTGTGCTTTACACCTGGAGATTTCCGCGACCGTCAAGGACTAACGTAAATTGTTGTCGCTGCCGCGCCGCAGCCCAAGAGAGCGTCGGCGGCACTTGTGACGGGGACCGGGAGTACCGAGGCTGGTGGTTCTCGGACCCGGCCGCCCGGAC
The DNA here is from genome assembly GCF_001891065.2 of Hippocampus comes. NCBI lineage: Eukaryota > Metazoa > Chordata > Actinopteri > Syngnathiformes > Syngnathidae > Hippocampus > Hippocampus comes. The sequence goes on from NW_017805988.1 coordinate 132,335, forward strand.
CTTCAGCGCGCAGCAACGCTGCGACGAGAGCGCGGGCCTGGACGAGAGCGTGGCGGCGCTGCGCCGGGCGGTGCGGGATGACGGCCCATTCGACGGCGTCCTGGGTTTCAGCCAAGGCGCCGCTTTGGTGGCCATGCTGTGCGCGCTGCAGGAGTCCCAAGCCGAGCCGGACTTCGGCTTCCGCTTCGCCATCCTGGTCGCCGGCTTCCGCAGCGCCTGCGCGGAGCACCTCAGGTCAGGCCGGCCGGATCCCTCCCGAGTTGCCCGGGCCCCGCCGCCTCAACCTTGTCGCGCTTTGCGCCCCTTCCTCAGGTTCTACTCGGCGCCGCTGCAGATGCCGTCCATGCACGTGTTCGGCCTGGCGGACGGCGTGATTCCCGCCGACATGAGCCGGGATCTCCTCCCCGTCTTCCGAGACCCGCACGTGCTCACGCATCCCGGCGGACATTTTGTCCCGGCCACCTCCGCTCACAGACAAAACTACCGGGACTTTCTGGAGCGCTTCCAGTGACGGCGGACGCCGAGGAGATGCGCAATAAATGATGTGAAATCTCAGCTCCTCCTTGAAATGCTGCTAAGTGTCACCACTGCCAGCCCGTTGTCATTTGAAACGTCAAGCTGAAGCCTCCGTTTGAAGTCTGGCAAAACGTCCGTGACGAGCATTCGCTTCAAGTCCAATCGGCGCTAATGCCAAGCGTCCGTCTTACTTTACTTTCAATCTTCACTAAGACCCGTCCGTTTGCGTTTGAAATATCAGTATGTGGCCCTTTTAAAGCTAAACCGCAGCAGCAAGTGGCCATCGGAGGTCCAATCCCGAGATAGGCAGTCCAAATACCACAGAGGAGAAACATGGCTCATTCGAGTTTCCATCTTAACGGGAAACCTCACTGATAAGCTTCCATTTGTAGTCGAGCAAGCATTCGTAAAAAGTCCAAGCAACGGGGGGCGGGGCCTACGCGGGTCCAATTTTAGCAACAAGGAGCCAATTTCAAGTGCAGTCAATCCCCATCAAAAGTTTCCATTTGAAGTCCCAACCTCAGCGACGTGGATGAATGGAGCCAACATGGCCTCCGTGGCGGGCTCCTCCTCCTCCTCTTGTGTTGCCATGACGGCCCTCCCGCATGCGCGCGCGAGGGCTCTCTATGGTGAGTCACTTTGGCCATGCTGAGAAGATGACACGTGTGTTTTTGAACATTTCCAGATGTTGGCGCGCACTTGCCTCCAAACTTTGTTCCCGCCCACCGTTGGCAGTTGACTCGGTCGGCATCCCGTGTTTGGGGTCGAGCAGTCGCTGCGTTCGCCGAGCGGCGGCTGGTTGACACCGCCCCTCCTCTCGCAAAGCTCCTCTGACACGACAGGCCGCTGCGTAGGTTTGACGCTCGTCTTGTGCCAAACGCGTTCACCCAATCGGCCTGCTCGCTCCCGATCATCCGTTCGGTTTACCAGCACTCGGAATGAGTTGGACGGCCACAACAATCGCAATCAACCCGCCACTCAATACGACCCCCCCCCCCCCCCCTCCCAAAAAAACAATCGACAAAAAACATCTGATTGCGTGTTTTTGTGGCCATCTTCTCCCGCCCCCTGTTGGCCGTCTCACTTTTTCCGCCGTCCGGACCAAACAAACGAGGGTGAGGGAGCGGAATGATCACACCCCAGACGTGTCGTTGGTTGTTTTCGTGATGGGGCCTCCGTCGTCATGGAGACGGAACGGGAGGCGGGGCCACACCTCATGCCGATATAAAAAAACGTCGCAGAGCCACAAAAAGTGGATTTTGATCCTGGAAACTTTTGAGAGAACGACTCCCTCCCCCCCGCAGAAGGAAACGGAAAAACGGAAGAACCTTGATGGACTTGGACTTGACCCCGTTTGTACGTGCGGGAAGCGCAGCTCCCTCGCGAGAGCCAAGTTGTTGTCGTTGCGCCGCCGCTCCAAGTCCCCCGCAGCACGAGGAGTCTTCCGGGGCGATGTCGCGCAGGTTCAAGTGCAGCCGGTGCGCTCGGATGGTCGCCTGGGTGGACGGCTGCGCCTTTGCAAGTAACCGTTATTTGACTCATCAGTTCTTCTGGTCACGATTTTGTCAATTCATTGACGAATCAGCTTTAACACCCCCCCCCCCAAAAAAAAAAGAATACTGGGCTTTTGCCGTCCATCCCTTGATTCACAAACAGGACGCGATTTCCCATTGAGAGTGCTGAAAAGTCTGGCCCTGTTTGGGAAAAGGGCTGCGCCTTTTCTTTGGTTTTGTTTTGCTCGCAAAGTCAAAGCAGATGTTTGCAAAGTTCTCCTTCTCCAAGACGCTCACTCAGACGCCACAAACGTTGCGCTCTCCGCAGCCTCCCATTGGGAACACGCTTGGACAAGGCCTCAAAAATCAGTCCTCATGATCCTTTCCAATGAATGAGTTGAGTTAAGCGGACGAATTGCCGCACGTCCGGTGGGTCGTTGTCCTTGAATGTCACACGTTTGCCGGGTTGAAAGTGACCTCAGCGGCGGCACACCTGGCAGGAGATCCTGGTGGCGGTGGTCTTCGCGCCTATTCTCCATCCCGTCGGTGCGCGTGTAGAAGTGCGAATGATGTAATTGTCTGCGTTTATGCCCGTTAGTGCGGCGGGTCATCCCTGAACAGTAAGAGTTCTATGTGCTGTCCCGTGTCCATTTGTCAGCCAGCACGTGAGCTTTTATTGTGCGAGGAGGCGGCGCCTCTGCCTCGCCACGCCCCTTGGAGCTCAACGCTGACCTTCCCGATTGCCACCCGAAGAGCGACCTCACACGGCGGCCCCTCCCTTCACATGAAAGTCCGACGTGACATCGCAAAACAGGCCGACGATTCTGAAGCGGGTCTCACAAACGACCGCGGCGGGCGACAAATGGCCCCGAGGCTTGACCCGCTGCGGCCGCCGAAGAACTTTTACTTCTATGGAGCCCAGAATTTACCGTTTGGTGGTTGGCAAGGAATGGCTTGCAGCATTTGCCAACAAAATGAGTTGCTAGATGTGTTTTTTTTTCTTCTCTGGCATGTGCTTTTTTTCACACACTTGACACCTGCTTATGTTCAACAGAGAATTTCGATCCTTCCCGAAAAGCAGAATTAGCACACCGCCCTCTAGCGCTCAAGTTACTGTACTCCAACAGAGGGGGTCATTACTCATTTGCTTGACTTCACGTCTGCGGTAAATGTTTTCAGACCCCTCAAATATGCATTCTGGTTTGCCTTAGTCAGACTAATTTGTGTCTGTGACGTATTTAGTTCTGCTTTGTGCATAAAACTGCAGATGGACCCCCAGGGGAGGCTGTCGTCGTCGTCGTGGTTTTCTTCTTCGCGGGAACCTCGCCAGCTGGCTAATTAACTTGTTGGACTTTGTCAGGCAGAAAGCAGGTGTGAGTGGACGCTGAAGCTCATCCAAAAGTTGCGGGCATCTTCACACCTTTTTCGACCAAATGGATTTGAACTCGACTGGGCCAGTGAGGACAAAATTAGCGCGGCTTGTGCTCATTTTCCTTTTAAAGAGGAAGAAGAAGAAGAAGAGAAAAAAACAACAGAAGAAAAGACTCAAAACAAGCTTTTTTTTATGGCAACAAAGTCGATTTTGACAGAGAGACTGGAAGCTCAAGAGAAGAAAATAAAGGAGAGGAAAGTAACAAACTGACTTCATCTATAAGCAAAGGTAAGCAAAAAGATGTATTATCGTGCTGTACAATACAAAGAGCAAAGTCGCAGAAGACATTTTGGAAATGCGTTTTGTCTCGCTGCTGCAGTTGCAGCCGGCGGCGGCCTAGAGGGCAGCAGAGGCCAAACGTTGCGTCTCCGTGACGACGCCTGCCCCTAGCGACCATGGCTGTAGACTGTTACCGGGGTTACCGTTCGCTAGAGTAACAATCTAAAGCCACGGTCGCCATGGAGACAGCACCAGTGGCAGAGTTGTTTGGCGCGGCACCCGGAGGCTGTCATTTGGCCGCCTGGCGACGGGACTCCCGCTTAGGTCGATCCCCGGCCGTCCGTCCGTCCGTCCGCCGTCCGTCCTTCCTTGATTCAATTTTGTTTCGAATCAATTCTCCTGTTGACTTCGGATGGCCGGCCTGCAATGTCTTGATTTTTTGGAACACATTTTCACGCGATCATCACGTGACTCGCACTCACGCTTGATCTCCGCTCGGTGACGTGTTGATGACAGACGCGTCTCTTTGTTGACAGGCGGCAAGCGAGGCCAAGATAAGCTTCGCTTTCTTGCACCTCTGTGTGACCTCGCAGGGAAAAAGGTCATTGTGTTGCTTAACTGCAGTGTCAATTCTCTACCAATAGAGGGTGCCAAAAGACCGAAAGGATCACGAGTGGTTGGAAGCCCGCAGGCTCGTGGGATCAGCAGGTGCACTGTCTGGATGCCGTAACCAAGTGTGGAAAAAAAAAAGATGCCCCTGCCTGTTTTTTTTTTTTTTTGGATCCCCCCGCCCCCAGCCGTCCGGCACGGTCGATGCGTTTGCCAGGCGTCAGTAGCCATGACTGTAGACTGTTACTGTAGCGGGAGTTTGCATACAAGCAGTAAGCAGTCTAAAGCCAAGGTGCTGATGCTCCGGCCGGCTTCGGCAAAGTCCGAAAAGGGAAACGCGAGGCAGTCAAGGATAAAAGCCACTACCGCCTTCAAGTCAGCATTAAAAAAAGAAAGAAAGAAAGAAAGAAACGTTGGCAAATAAGCAGGGAAATACTGCCGGGATGTGTTTTTCACCCCGGGGTTGTCCTCCTCCGCCATTTGAAATTTTGTTTTTTTTTTCTCCATTTTTGAAAGACGATTGTGTCGATTGCTGACTCTTTTGGAATAACCCTCCCCCACCAAAAAAAATGGTGACTCCTAGAATTGAGACTCGCCGAAATAGTGCGGAATTAGAAACATTTCTGCTTGGCCCTTGGGGTTATTGTTTGTCTTCACATTTATCTTTTGGATTTTTCATTGATTGGACCTTCCCAAGAATCCGACTTTAATTCGATGCCATTTGACACTCGCTGATCCCCAAAACGTCCCGCGACAAATGAAGCCGTCATAGGTCGCTAACGTCGGCTTTTCTTGGGCAGCGCTAATGTTAGCTTGGGCGCTGCTAAAACGACTCAGGTCACACGCTCGGTGCCGTTGACCCTCTTTTGGCAAACGACATGGAAGTTTTCTAACAGCGCCACCCGAAGGTACGTGTGAGCACGTCACGCTGGAAAAGGACTTGGGGCTTCCGCGACTTGTCTCCGAGCGCTCGGCTTTCCTCCCACTTTTCCCAAACGCGGCGGCTGCCCCGCAGACTCTGAAGAAGTCGGAAGACTCGCGTCTCACCTGAGAACCTACACGGAAAAGAAGAAGCACAAGCCGACACGACACTAACGTTGCAGAAGCAACGGCCACACAGCTGAATTTTGAAGAAGGCGAGCCCCCTCCGCCCCCCCCCCGAAAAAAAAAGACACGCAGCTTAATATGTCCATTTTGACCATTCAAATCCGTGCACATTTTTCAACATCAAACCCGCTGACATTCCAAACCTTTTTCCCAATGTTGTTTCGTACAACACAAGCAACGAATTGGATGGAAAATTTCCTCTTGGAACATTGACAATCAACAAAGTGGGCGCACTCGAGGGCCACTAAATGTGTGGATGTGTTTGTTTGAAACGGACAGATGGGCTTCGCTGCCGGTGCCGAGCGTGAGTTGAGGAGCTTCATTCCGACCAAATTGGTGCTTTGCCAGAATCTCCATGACGAGCAACCATGTCGACGTGAGCCGAGGAGCCCCATTCGGACAAAAGTTCCGAAGCTTGCCGGTTTGAGGCTGCGGATGGTCTTTGGGGATTTTGGAGGCTTTGCTCTTTCGGATCTCGCGAAGGTGCGGGGGGGGGGGCAGGCGGACCCCGTCCGGCCGTGGCGGAGGCAACGCGTCGCATGTTTTCCGCGGTGCCTCCGAAGATCGCGTGCGCTGACGTGGCGCGCGGCGCCAACCAATGGGCTTTGACCTCGCTCGGGCTGCCGGCATATCGGAGAGCGGCCGGCTGCTTGGTTGCCATGGCGGCAGCAGCCTTTGCGCGTTCTCCCGCACACGAGTTGTGAATGAACAAGAGCCTCGCTTCCCCCTCCCTCCCCTTCCTCCCATCCCTCCTCCCCCGTGCAGGAGTGACCCCCCACCCCCATGCGCAATCCCGCCCTCGCACACCGGAGGATCACACTGCGGGCTGCGCGTGCGTGACGCCCGCCTCATCTTGGCCTCGTAGTAGTTGCGCACTGGCTGTCATCGAGAATGACGCGGGGCTGACGTCAGCCAAGCGAGGCATCACGGGGAGGAAACAACAGCCGGAAGTCCATATAAGGCAAAAGGGGGGCTCCCGCCGCATGAAAGCCATCAAAGTGACCGTCCAAGCGAGCGGAAGTGGACAGACACCACGCGCTGCTAGATGACACGCGTGCGCGCGCGCACCCCTCAATACGGTGACAGTGGCGGGAGAAGAGGAGTCGCGCGAGGAAGTCACGCTGCAGCAACGCTCACCTTCATCATCGCGGTCGTCATCGTCACTCGCCGTGTGACGTGCTCGACGAGAACGCAAGTTTGGCACTCACCGACCTGCGTGTGCCAGAAAAGTGGCGCGCACGCGTTCAGCGACGGCGTCCCCGTGCATGGTCAAGTGTGTCCGCGGACACACGCCTCCTCCTCCTCCTCCTTCTTCTTCTTGTCGTGATCTGCTTCGTGTCCGCGGCCGCCACTCGCTTCCCGCACAGAGCGGCTCTCCCGTCCTCCGTGAGCTTTTTATAGTGATGCCCTAGTAACTCGTAAAGGGGAGGGGAGGGAGTGGGAGGGGGAGCGTCGCTCGCGCCTCCATTCAAAGATTCACCTCCACGCGTACGTGTGCGGCGACGTCACGGAGGCGCGTGCGCTCCTCTTTAGAAGCCACGAGGGTGGGGGCAAGTGGGAGTGGGGCTTCTTGCGTGGAAAGCTCCCGCGCATCTTCTTCTCATCGTCCTCGTCGTCGTCGTCGTGTGGTGGGAAAGAATTCAATTTCATCCAATTGGTGGGAAAATGATTTTTGGACCTGGGCGGCGACATTTGCCTGCACCGATGAATGTCGGCGGGCGGCGGATTGAGACGGGCAGAGCGTTTCATTTTTGATTAAAGACGAAACCCGGAGAATTCCGCCATTTGTGCACTCTTGGCAGGCAATCTCACAATACTGACGGGCACGTCATCTTTATCCTCGGCAAAGAACCATTCATACTGCTGCGGCTTTGTGAGCGGCGGTGACGTTTTTTTCCCGATCTCTCGCCCTATCTTGGTCTTGACACTGCCCTCTGGTGGCCAAGGCGCAGCCAGCGGGAGCGGCACAATGTCTCAAAGCGAACCACCCGCTTCGGGGTCGTTTCTCGTTCCAAAGACGCGGGGCTGGCCGCACTTTTGCCGCCCACGGCCCGGTCCAAATGATCTCCCCGCCTTGTTTTGGGATCTGTCGATTTGACTGATATGCTTCCAATTCTTTGTGCGTCGCTGGCAGAGGCGCACATATTGTCTGGCGATGGCAATCCGGGAGGGGTCGCAGGAGCCGCTCGTAGCGAGGTGTGGGCCCACTTCGCCATGAGGGTCGGTCACGTTGGAATTTGGAAGGCCGCCGGGACTTGCCGTTGTGACCGACGGGCGGGGGGGGGGGCAAACGTGAAGTAGCCAGCCCGCCACTGGCACACCAATGGGGGCGAGGATCGCCCCGCTGGCTTCGCGACGGCAGAACGGACGGACGGCTCGTCCGCCCTGGGCCGGCGAGCCGTGAGCTCATCTTGTCTTTTTCTTGCGTTTTCTTGGAGAGCAAAGTGCCCCGCAAAAGAAAGCCTCGTCTCCTTTTTCTCTTCCTTCTTCTTCTTTTTCTTCTTCTTGTCTCCCAGAAGCCGCCCACTGCCCCCCCACCCTCCCCCCGTTCTGACTCATACCGAAATCCCTGTGAGACACCCCCTACACACACACACACACGCTCATTTGTGTGTTCTCTCCCTTTGATTGCCAAGCAAGCGGGTGCGCAGGCCGACGTGAGAACTCAACAGAAAGAGTGAGAGAGCGCTCGATTGATGCCAGATTGGGATGGGGCGGGAGGCGGAGGAGAAGGAGAACGAGGAGACCAAGGAGAAAGGATGGAGGAGGAGAAGGGGTGGGGGGGGTCTTTTTCATGGGTGCAAAGAGGGGGAGAAAAGCAGGAGGGCAAGAAAGGAGAAAGAGCTGGAGGAGACCAAAGTGGATCCATTTGCGACAGCCAATTGTGATCGTTCACACGCACCTGCACAAAAGACAACGTCATCATCCAATGAAAGAAATCCCCCCCCCCTACACCCCCCAGGTGGCAAAATAAGCCGTAAGCATCATATCTTCTTCGCCAGCTAACCGTAACTTGCCACTGATCGAGAGCTCTGTTTGGCTTTCAATGATGAGAGTGCAGCAAACGGAATAAGCGGCGCGAGATGCGCCCCCGACTCGTCCGGCTCCATCCGAGCGGCCGATGGCCCGCGTGGACGGTGCTGACGACTGCATTCAAAGGACACGATGACACCGACGATGAAATGATTGAGTGAAAGGACAACCGCAGTCATGGCATCAGAAGCCCTCCGCCGGATATTTTGGCGAGATCCGCCGCGGATGACAAAAAAGCAGGAGGAGGAGGCGAGGGGAGCCGTGGCGTCGGCGGCCCGATCCCCGCCTGCCCCCGCGTCTTTCCCTCATCTTGCGTGCGCCAGCACACGCCCGCACTGCGGGAGGTGTCAAACCCACGAACATCCGCCCGTTCCTGCACACGCGCAGGCGGCGTGCGGCAAACTTGGGGAGCGCCGGACGGGTGATGACTACGTTTCCCACGCGGCCTCTTGAGCCGCGCGCGCACGTCAGAACCTTCCGGCACCACCGACGGGGAACCCGACCGAAGCGGCGTCGCCGAGGCCGTTAGCTTGGTGCTGACCGGCAATGCAAAACGCCACCGGCGGGCTAACGGATAGCGTCGCCACCCGAACCTAAAGTTTCCTCCTGGCCCAGTCTAAAACCAAGAAGAAAAAAAAAAAAAAAAAAAAAAACACCCCCCCCGCATTTCAAAAAACCCTTCCGATGAC
>NW_017805988.1:141510-145896 GCF_001891065.2 Hippocampus comes
AAAAAACGACACCTCCCGCATTTCACATAACCACTTCGATGAGCCTTTTCGTCCACTAGCTAAACGCGAGCGTCAAATTGGCATCCACGTTGCACTGCTTTTACCATTGGAGTGACGGATGGAACACAAATGGCTCGGCAACACATGCAGACAGACAATATAACAGTCCTCACGGTAATATATTGTTTATTCTCTGCGAGGAACGACTACGATGACCGCCGTACCGACGAACGGGGCGGAGTCGAGGCGTCTCACGGAACGGGAAATTTTTGTCTGTCTGCCTTATACTGCCACCGGGTGGCCGAGGCGGGGCGGCGCAGCGCGGTGGCATTCGAGTGATGCCGCGTGACAGATGGTTGAGTTTGTTTCCCGACGTCATGACTTGGATGTTTTTCCTCCGGTGCCAGCTTCAACTTTGTGGCTCGCTCACGATTCGCCGTCGTCTGTCTTCTCTTCTGGCCCGAGTGGCATGAAGCTCCTCGCTCTCACTCTTCACCTCCTCCTCCTCCTCAGCGTGTCCTCCCACATCACGCCCGTGCGTAGGCATCATCGCTGTGGGGGTGTGGGGGGGGGGGTAATCCGGCGAGGGAGGAGGGGGTCGCCATTGGGCGGGCCGGTGAAAGCCCCCTTTGGCGGCATTATGAGATTCACCTGCAAAAAAAGTCTGCCCCCGCTTTTTTCTCATTTGTATTCACACCAGCTCTCTTCTTCCTCCTCCTCCTCCTCCACCTCACCCCGCCCTCCCGCGCATGTGTGTCATCATCCTACAGTGCTTCACCTGCATTTTGCTGCAGCACACACGCACGCGCACACACACACACACACAGAGCGAGACACACACCCACGACATCCGGCATGGCACCTCCCCTCACACTCTCTCTCACACACGCACACACCTCACTTCCTGTGCGTGTCCCCCTTCACACACGCACACTCACTGCAGAGACACAACATCCCAAAAAGTGGCGCAGACACAAAAGGAAGATGGCGAGAGCATTTTGCGATCTAAATGGGAACGACGGGCGCCATCGTAGTCTTTAACGCCTGTTGATGCCGCCTTGGCATCACCATGGCAACGGAATCTCACAACAAAGTCACGGAGCCGGTTTATTGGCATAATATTTGTGTCGTCGGTTGGCCCAAAGTCACACATGCCTCTTTGATGGGGAAACATTGGGGAAGCTGTGAGATGTGGTGCGAGTGTTACAATATCGATATGATTGCAATGTTTGGCATGTCGCTGAAGAAATGACGTCTTGATGACCTCGTGATTTTTATTTATTTTTTTCATACAGCAGCATCAGCTGGCTCAGCTCGATCTTTATGACCTCATGATTTTTATTCATTTTTTTTCATACAGCAGCATCAGCTGGCTCAGCTCGTGAAGTCTCGGTGCTCATGCCAAAATGGAGGCACACGTAGTAGCGAGACTATTTTGCGCACCTGCGACCAGTCACCCGACTCTGTCGACACCGAGTGTGACGTCACCCACAGCCGTGACCGAGTGGAATGCGCGGGAATGCAAATGCGATGGGCCATTTCAAAGCGAAGAAGTGCGACACCTAGCGGATTTGACGGGAAACTCGACTTCAAGTCGGCACGCCCGTCGGGGCCACTCGGAAAACCCAAATCTGCTTTCCTCATCGCCATGATGCTGATAAAATGTGTCAGATGTGAGTTATTTGCGTACGTATCTTTTTGTGTGATATCTTACACGATGTTTCTGCATTCAAACAGCCAAATTGCGTACAGGGTCAAACATTTCGGCACAATGACATGAGCCTTGCACAAACCTGATGATGAAGCTTTGCTTCAAATCGACTATTCCGGTGTCTTCCGGTTCTGTCTTGTCTGTTTAACTATTTACCATATCCATTTATCCTCCGCGCAGACAGAGTCACCTCGATTCGTTTTGATTCGATTCAATTCTTCAGGGAAATGGCGCCAAAACGAAACCTTGTGAGGCTTCCGCTATTTGGTGCGCCAAAGAATGACGGTTTTCAATTCCAGTCAAAAGCGGCAACTCACTATCCGCCACCCGGGTGTGTCTCTATTGTTGATAATAATTGATATTAATTTTATGGCCCCACGCTTTCCAACATGCAGAGGCAAGAGCAGCAACGGTTGCGAGAGGAGATGACGTCACGCGGGGCCCGGCTGTGTCCCGTGGCGGCCCCCGTAGCCGCGCTTGAAGTTGTTTTCTGTTTTGCTGCTGTTGGCGTGGAGGCTGACCAAGATGGCGGAGCAGCTGGACCGAGTGCGAATCTCGGCCGCCGAACTTCGAGCGTCCAGTTGTTCACTCGACCAAGGTGAACATACAACAAGAGCGTCGGAAAGCTTAAAAACTTCCAACTTGCTCATATGTCGGCGCCACGAGGAGCACGCGCACTTGCTCGACGTGCGCGCGCTTGGCTAACGTTGGTGCTAATGTGGCTAATGCTAGCACTAGGACCGCGCTTTCCTTTCCTTTGCTTTTCTTTTAAGCGTCGCTGCGACTATCAATAGTACACACGGTGAGCGACAGTAGTATGTGCGTTGTGAAAGAATCCGGTATTTTCAAAGTGCACTTAAACGATAAGCGTTGCGATTGACGTCACGATGACAACAAAAGGGAGAGAGTTTGCAGAACTGGTTGGCAACGACGAACCGAAGCGGAGCAGTGGAACCCTTCTTATTTATTGCAAAAGTGAATATTTTCTAACTCCGCTTCTCTTAATAGAGCGGAGAATCGGAGACCTGCGTTGACTAGTCATCACGCACTCCGCCGATGGCCTTGTCAAACTTGACTTTTTGTCGTTCGTCAGACGACCAGATAAATAGCCTTGTGGGACTTGGACCGGCCGAGATGTCACAGGACCAGACCCTCCCGAGTCGTTGTTTGTTTCCCCGTCAAGATTCTGTTCGGCGGGGAGGCGGGACAAACGGCTGTCCAAGTCGTGTCGACTGTGGGTCCCCACTATGTTCTGAAAGGGCAAAAAAAAAAAAAAAAAAGGAAAGTAGGGAAGAAAATATTGTATCGATCCCTTCCTGGATGGTGGTGGGGGTGGGGGGGCGGCATGGACGTCTATTCTCCCAACAGGCAAATGTCATGAAAGTCAGATCACGCGCCACATAAAAATAAGAATCGTGTTCAATCGCAACACAGGTCAATACGCGATCAATTCTGGTGAAAATGATATGCATTCGAATAAGTGCATAGATTTGACGTACCAAAAAAATAAATGAACTTGAAACGCAAGTTAAACAGATGGAATTTTAGTATTAGCAGCAGAATCGTGTGATAGGATGAGCAGGGATGAGGATTGACTCAATTGTTCTTGTTTATTTGTATTTTACTCCAGATAGTGTCCCGTTTTCATGTTCATTTTTGTGTGCGTTCTTTCTTGGGGCGCAGAGGACGGTCACCTGCCCAACAAGCACCGGCGGCGTCCCGACTTGCAGCGCTACCAGCGAGTGCCCAGACAGGGACGCCGGCACCGCGACAGCGAGGAGGTGGAAAATGCGCCGAGCGACCGCCGCGGAACGCCGCCGTCCAGCCCGCGCGATCCCAAACCGAGGAACGGCAAAAAGAACCTCCCGCCGCACGCCGACGACAGGATGCGAGGCGACAACGTTCACGCCCCCGACGTCAACAGCGAGGCCGCTCCGGACAAAGACGCGCCGGAAAAGCACGGCGTGAGCCGGGAGCCCGTCGGAGCCAGCAAGCCAAAGAAAGCCCGCAAACCCGACCGGGAATTTTACCGGCCCGGAAGCCGCCGGGCCACGCCAGGGAAAGACTGCGACGGGGCGCCGGAGCTGGCTACGCCTCCGTCTGGGACTCACGAGCCCGACGCCGGCGAAAGGCAGGCAAAGGGGAAGGACAAAGACGAAAAAGCAAAACCCAAGGAGACCGTTCGCCAGGCAGCGGGAAAAAACACGATGGAGAAACTGCTGAGCAAAGTGGAAAAACTCAGCGTCAAGGAGAACGCTTTCCGTGAAGACGGCGAGGACGCAGCCGGACGCGGAGGCAAAACCGCGGATCGGGAAAGACGGAACGACGCGGCGAAGAGGGGGAACGGGCGCAGAAGAGCCGGCGGCGAGGACCAGAAAAGCCAGAATGTCATTGCGGGGCCCCGCCAATGGGAAAAGGAGACAAGCCAGAGCGACAGGGCCCGTCCGTTGGGAGAGACTCACCCAAACAAGGGAAGCGAGCGCACCAGAAGAAGCGGCGACGCCTCCATCAAGAACGGCGGCGGCGGGGAAGCCGACAGAGCCGCTCCCGCGCGGAGGAGCGGCGAACGTCAAGGCCAGCGCAGCGAGCGCGCCAAATGGGGCGGCGCCGCCCCCACCTCCAAGCGCTATTCCAAGTCGGACATCCGCCGCCCGCGACGTCGCACGTACAGTAGC
>NW_017805988.1:145937-157777 GCF_001891065.2 Hippocampus comes
TCGCGCCGCCCTAGCCGGGACGCCAGCCGGGGGTCTTCGGCCGACTCCGCGGAAGAAGGCGTGACGAGCGACGCGGCGAACGAGGAGCGCGCGCACCGGACGGACCGAGCCGGGGAGGCCCCCAGCGGGTCCAAAGGAGGCAAAGGCAGAAGGCGAGGACCACTCGGGGTCTCCTTGGAGAAGAACCAGGCCGCCTCCGGGGACCCCCACAAACACGGGCCGGCTCCTCGAGGCCGAGGCGGGGGTACGTAGGTGCTTCACATTTTCAATGGACCCCACCCGCCGGTCGCGAATAGCCGCAATCTCCGTCGAATTGACGCCCATTGAAAATGTTGAGCAAAAAAAATTTGAGAATATTTTTGGGGGGAGGGGGGGTGAAATTCCGCACAACATTCTGATAAACCATCAATAGATTGAGAATCCCCCCAAAAAATATATAACATAAAGCAGTGCTGAAAAAATTGCGTGAAGAGGTGAGATTTTTGAGCTGTAATTGCGGTCGCGCCGTCATTTTGCGCCGAATCTGCTAGCGACCGATGCCCAATCGCCAACGAAAGCAAAGAATGGAATTTGCCATTGCGAACCACCGCAGTGTCGAAAACGGTTGCGATACATCGAAATGCAAATTGAGAGGGATCGTAAGCTAAGCCTGTATCCGGCAGGTATCCTGGTGCTGCCGTCCCGCGGCGACACGGCCAAGCTCCCGGAATCGGGCCAGCGCACGCTTTTTGGAGGAGCCGCTCCCAGTGCCCGAGGGGGGCGCGGCGGGGGCGCCAGGCGCCTCTGGGACCCCAACAATCCCGAGCAGAAACCGGCGCTGAACCCCGCCGGTCGGCGCTCGCTCCCGCAGGCGGCGCACGGACAGCTGCACTTTCTGGACACGGACGACGAAGTGGCGGGGAGCCCTCCGGTGTCGCGGCAGCCGCCCGCCGCCTTGGCCTACTACAGGTTCCAGAAGTCGGACAACCCCTACTGCTGCCCGCCGCCCGCCGCCCAGCGCTACCCTTTCCCCTCGGCGCCGCCCCGCCAGGCGGCCAACGGAGCGTACGCGCCCGTTCACTTGTACAGAGGTTACGCCCAGTCGGGCGGCGAGCTGACGGCGGAGGAGGCGGAGCAGCGCACCAGAGGCGACCTGTGCCGCATGCTGCGGGCGGCCGACTCCCAGGAAGTTCAGCTGGGCAACTTGCTGTCGCGAGATCGAATCAGCGCCGACGGACTGGAGCGCATGGCCCAGCTCAGGTTGGCGCAGTTCAAGTTTGCCGCCTCTCAAACGGCTTTTGCCCAAGTGCCGGCCGGCCGGCCTTGAAATAGTCAATCATGAATTCTTGTGCCTCGATCGTGACCGACGTTCAATTACAGTCACGCGCTTGGCCCAAGTCTCGGTCACGAGCGAGGCCGAGTTGTGCTGCATTCGATAGGATGATTCAAAATGCGTTTGAAAAAATCAGGCCCTGCCCTTTGCTTTCCATTCGGACGTGTTGCCGACGTTCAGGGCGGAGCTGCTGGGAGCGTACGAGCGCGTGGTCCTGAGCGACATCGAGCTGGCCGACTCGCAGAGCGTGGACCAGGCGCTGTGGAAGAACGTCTTCTACCAGGTCATCGAGCGCTTCCGCCAGCTGCTCAAGGACCCCGCCGCCGCCGCCAACGACAACCCGCCGCTCATTCGCAACGTGCTGCTCACGCTGCTCGACGAGGTTAGACGCAGTCTAGCGATGGCCATTGACAAAAACGGAGCCGGGCCCGTTTTAGGGGCTGACCTGCGCGCGTGACTTTGTTCCCAGGGAGCGCACTTCTTTGACGCTCTGCTCCAGAAGCTGCAGACGGTCTACAGGTTCAAACTGGAGAACTACATGGACGGCATGGCCATCAGGGCGCGCCCGCTGCACAAAACGGTACAGCGAGTGTCACGGTGACCCGAAAAGCCCGGCGGTGACGTTCCATCACGCGGCCGAGTTTTCAAAGCGAGCCGGGATGATTTGAAGCGTGATGCGACGGAGTCTCCTTTTGCCTTCCCCTCAGGTGAAGTACGCCCTGATCAGCGCCCAGCGCTGTCTCATCTGTCAGGGAGACATCGCTCGCTACCGGGAACAAGCCAGCGACTCGGCCAACTTTGGAAAGGCCCGCAGGTACCGAGGCAGCATTGTTGTTGTTGTTCCCCCCCGCCTCCCACGTACACCGCTGTCTTGCCGAGAATAGCAAAATAACACGTTGCTACCCAAGAGCCGATTTTTAGCCTTCGTTCATGTTGACACATGTCGTGATTTGTATCACTTAACGATTATTATACGTATTTAATTGTTGTTGACGACACCACCCAACCCCCACACACACACACACACACACACACACACACACACGTCATTTTGAAAATGGAAAGTGAGGAGCGATGAAAGATGCGTTTATAGAGAATAGAAGGAGAAGGGTGAAACGGAGGTCATTGTGGCGTACTGAATCTGATCAAGCATCAAACTCGACTTACAGAAATGTGGACAAACGTCCTTTCAATATTGAGATTTTGTCTCGAAGGGATATGATGCTGGTCTAAGCATTGAAACTCAAATGAAAATGTCTGGTTCACCGCAAAATGGCTGATTTCTATTGAATTTTGCCCTTGAGACTTCTTCGTGTGTCCTGTTATGAGAGGCATATGAAACCAATTGCATGTTGTTAAATGATTTTTTTTTTTTTTTTACGTTCCTAAAATATTTTAAGATGATCATCAAATTCGGACCTCATGCTCCGCCCACATTTGATGGCATATAGACAAAGGTGGCTCACACTGTTTAAAAAAAAAAAAACATACAAAATTTAAGTTGGAACAACTTTAAATCATAAAAATGTATGACACTTATGGCACCTATGTTAGCTAGCAAAGTAAGTAAACTGTTCCCAAACAATTTGACGAGTTGGGGGACAACACAAGGAACAATTCGTTCTGCAAACTCGATTGTTGTTGGCGACCCCCCCCACCCCCCGCCCCCCCCCCTTTTTTTTTTTTTTTTGCAAGTTGGGCTTCAGGCAACCATGCCATCAACCCGTTGTCTTGCTAGTTTTGGGCCGAAAGCACGCTAAACTGTTTTGCGGGTTCGATCTCGTGATCTTCCGCCTGCAGCGGATGAACTCCGTTCTAAGATAATAGATTCAGTCGTACCAGAGGAAGGACGCAGATTTTCGGAAACGATTCCCTCGTCTCGCCACGTATTTCTCTTTCAACCTCACTTTGTTGACTTTTGATGCATTTC
Source organism: Hippocampus comes (assembly GCF_001891065.2). Lineage (NCBI taxonomy): Eukaryota > Metazoa > Chordata > Actinopteri > Syngnathiformes > Syngnathidae > Hippocampus > Hippocampus comes. The sequence continues at coordinate 149,180 of NW_017805988.1, forward strand.
ACTGATGTTTCTTAGCTGGTACTTGAAAGCCCAGCAGATCGCCCCCAAAAACGGCCGCCCCTACAACCAGCTGGCGCTGCTGGCCGTCTACACCGTGAGTGACCAATCGCGGAGCTTTAGCGCCGTTGATGCGCAAGCGTTTACAACCCCCCCTCCCCCTCCCTCAGAAGCGCAAGCTGGACGCCGTCTATTACTACATGCGCAGCTTGGCGGCCTCCAATCCCATCCTGACGGCCAGGGAGAGCCTGATGAGCCTGTTCGAGGAGGCCAAGCGCAAGACGGAGCAGCTGGAGCGTCGCAGGAGGCAGGACGAGCGGGACGGCGGCTCCCGGGGGCCCGCCGTCCGGGGCCGCGCCGTGCCCGAGGACGGGGCGCGCTCCGAGGTCTGGCTGCGGCCCGGCGGACGCGCCGGGGACCCTGAACAGAACGGCGAGCTCAGCGGGCTCAGCGCCGGCGAGGTAAGGGAGCGAGTCCGCAAGCGTGCCTTTGGACACCCGCGACACGCAGGGGCGCCTCGAGACGCGCGCTGCCATTTGGACATCGAGGAAAAGTAAATGACCTCGCAATGTTAAATTGACACGGCTTGAAAAATCACAGGCAAGTTGCAGTGTCAAAGACGCAACTCCTTTGGACAGCAAGGTAAAACATCAAAGATACCCAAGTCCCTTGAAAGGCAGGTTGAAACCTGCCCCACCACAATTCCCTTACCTTAGTTTCAAACATCAAAGACAGACGAAACATCACCGACATGCAGCAGCAACCTTGTCGCGCAGGATGAAACATCAGAGGTAGCGCCATTTCAAAGACGCGCTTCTATTTAGAACGAAAGCGAGCTAGCCGCGTGTTGACAGGCAACGGCCCCCGCTAGCGTGACTTTAGCCATCAAAGACACGAGTGCATTTTGACAAATGACTTTTTGTTCTGCTGTTTTTTTTCTCCCCCCCCCAGCTCAACAGGCGATTCATCCTCAGTTTCCTGCATGCGCACGGAAAACTCTTCACTAAAGTGGGGTGAGTCTGACTCGAATCGAGTCTGCCGGCTCAAGTCGCGTGACTTGAGACGCGAGCCGTGCGAGATGAGTCAAAATATATCAAGAAATAAATCCCACCCCCAAACCCAATGTTTCTCACACACACACGCAGGATGGAGTCGTTCCCGAGAGTGTCCCGTCGGGTTGTGCAGGAGTTCCGCGCGCTGCTCCAACACGGCCCGTCCCTCCTGGGCAGTACGCAGCTGCTGCAGATCGTCACCATCAACATGTTCACCGTACACAACGCTCTCACTCGAGGTAACGCGCGTACAAACACGGGCATGCGCCCTTTGAGCGCACGTGACTCGCGTGTGCATCATCCGTCGGCCGCTCAGGCGGGGGTGTAGTAGAAGAAGAAGGAGGAGGAGGAGGGGGAGGTGAAGAGTGTCGTCCGATGCTGCAGGAGCAGAGCACGGCCCTGGGCCTGGCCATGTTTGCACTGATGGTGGAACGCTGCACGCAGATGCTCACCGACACTCCCGCAGGTACAACCTTGCCGTGACAGCTGTTGCCCACAGATCCCAGTTCTTCCAAACGTTGTTTGCTTTGGCTTCTGAGCACAAATTGTCGACGCAAACGCTGTCTGATGGCAGCAAACCCAACTCGCTCAGGCGGCAGTTTGACAGCTTGTGAAGAAATGATTCCAAAAAAAGAGGCCTCAAACGATGTCTCGCCACTTCCCGCTTGAAGTTCTCTCCAAAACAAAGGCAATTGCTTGTTGTGTATTTGGAACGAGCAACTCGCATCAACACGTTGACTTGCTAACGGTTAGCGTCAAGAGCTTTGACGGATGATCGGGAAGGCCCGGTTTGCGCGCCCGTGTCCAAATTGATGCGGCCTTCCAATCCGGAGCGGCGCAATGTCCGTTGACCCGTACGGTTTTCCTTTTCATTTCTTTGCGCGCTGTGATCGTTGTCGCGCATTCATCAGCCGCCGCGTCCACGTCTGACGTCGAGCGGGAGGACAAAGAGGACGAGCCGGAGGCCCTGCTGAAGGTCTCGCGTTTCCCGGCGGACCTGCGGGAACTCCTCCCGAGCATCAAGGTTTGGTCCGACTGGATGCTGGGACACCCGGAGCAGTGGAACCCGCCGCCCTGCAGCATAGAGTGAGCGCCGCGTGTCCTCGTCGCCGCCGCTTCCCCCTGGCCGGCCGCTTTCCCGACACGTCCTCCTTTCCTCGTCCCGCAGCGACAGCCCGGACGTGTGGCGGTGCCTGGCCCGGCTGTGCAACGTGCTGGCCCGCGTGGACCACGGCGAGGTGCCGCTCTACAAAGTGGACACGGACGAGGTGGAGGGCGACGAGGAGCTGACGGTGCTGCAGCTGAAGGAGGACAGGCTCCTCGCCGGCTTCGTCCCCCTGCTGGCCGCGCCGCAGGAGCCCTGCTACGTCGATCGGCACACTGACGCGGTAGGCCGCTCGCAAGCGCTTCCCCTTACGTGCCGCCGGCGCCAAGACTCCTAGAAGAGACGGGAGACGGCGATAGATGCACGATTCCATTTGTGGGGGCGTGACACAGGAACAGAAACACTCGGTTGCAAACAGCATAAGGGATAGACAGAAATCAACACGGGTGCATCGCGGCGCCATAGCGCAAGTTCCACGTTCGCAAAAGAAACGGGCTCGCGTCGACACCCGGCTCGCTTCAGCTCATCAAAAAAAAAAACGACAGGGGCACGCATGCATGCCTGTCGTCCACAGCCCCAGTTCACACATCCATGACGGCGACAGAGTCCCATCTCGCGTGCTCTTTGCCTTCAGGCCCAAGCCGCCGACTGCAAGCGGGTGACGGTGCTCAAGTACTTCCTGGAGGCGCTGTGCGGACAGGAAGAACCACTGCTGGCCTTCAAGGGCGGCAAATACGTCTCGGTGGCGCCGGCCCCCCCGGCCCCTCTGAACACCGGCACCAGGCGGGACTCGCTCTCGGACAAAGAGGTGATTTCGACGCCTGTTGGAAAGAGCGCGTCTTTCGATGTCCGACTAGCCCAAGAAAAGAAAATCACGTCGAAATCTGACACCACATTTCACATTCAATTTGAAGGACTTTCAAACGAGTAACCAACTGACAAAAAAAAAACTAATTTTCCAAAAAAAAAAAAAGATCCATCCATAAATCTAAGAGGAAGCATGAATGCCCACAGATGTGTCATAGCCGACTTGGAGTTGTCTTGACGCGTCGTAGCCCGCCCACGTGGAGGGACGCGCTCAACGATTGACGACCACGGCGAGTGAGATCCGGCATAGCCGGATATTGCCGCATAGCGTGACGCTCGGCTCGGTCCTTTTGGCCCATAGGAAGGCAGTGAGAGACCGGAGGTGGCGCGCGCAATCCCAATGCGTCGCCGTCCGCTCTTTCAAAAGGCGCCGCGACAAAATCTTGCAAAGTGTGCGTAGCATTTCAGCTGCAAAGCTAGCGGCTCATTAGCAAACGTGGTGTCATTCATCAAATGCGTGACCTCCTGCCCCTCCCCACAATCCAGGGAACCGGTCCTGAGTCTCTTTGTTTTTTATTCCACCTTTTCTGAGCAGAGAACAAACGCACGTGCCCATCGCGGCCCGGTCGACATGACTTTGACAGCCGCTGGTCCCGCCTCCCCGATGGGCCCAACCTTGACGGGAGAGTGGCACGATTGGGCGGGGTCTGCTCGGGGACGGACTTATTTTTTGTCGTGTCTGACAGCACGACCCTCGCGAACGACCAAAAAGTCGTGGAGTTTGACGAGGCCATAAATCATCGGTGCATCGGCCGTGGTGTTGGTCAGCTGACAGCTCGTCCATTTAAGTATGTTTTTCTTTTTTTTTTTTTTTTCTCGCAGGCCGATGATGTCATCGTGGAGTCACCGCCGTCGGTGTCGGAAGGCGAGGAAAACGACGACGACGACGACGAGGTGGAGGAGGCGGCGGGAGACGGCGAGAGCGACATCAGACAGCTGAAGGCACGGCGCCACGCCCTCGCCAACAAGCTGGTGCAGCAGCAGAAGCGCCGGCAGAAAATACAAGTAAACGCACGAGAAAAAAAAAACGGCGACTATTGTTTCAAAAACACAAAAAACAAGCCAGCAACTATTTTTAAAAAAAAAGTTCAAACATGGCTACTGACAAATCTGTCGATTGAAAATATATAAAAGCCTCATCAGTCAAATCTAGTGACTTTTTCATTTTTTTTAAGTGACTAACGGCAAACAAAATTAGCGATTACTGTTCGAAAAAATATACATTTAGTGACTATTGTTTAAAAGTTAACAACCAAAGTCACAAAAAAAAATGTCTGGCGGTGTGTCACGTTGTATTTTGCTGCTGAATGCGTTTTTTGTTTTGTTTTTGCGCCAGGCGGTGCTGCAGACGAGCGGGCAGCTGCAGCTGGAGGTGCGACCGGTCTTCCTGGTGCCCGACACCAACGGCTTCATCGACCACCTGGTGGCGCTCAAGAAGCTCCTCCAATGTGGAAGCTACATTGTGGTGGTGCCGCTCATTGGTAAAATTCTCACCTGCCATTGAAATTTTTTTTTTTTCCTCATCGTTTTCCTGTCTGGTGGGGCGGGGATAACAGAAACAAATGTGGACAGGCAATCGCGCAATCGTCAGAGCATCTATTTTTTTGGGCTCTTTGAAAAATGACATACTTTGTTCCTCAGGCATACCGAGTTGTTTTGAGCAGCTCCGTGTCGATTTTACTGTGCACCTCGTCCACAGTAAAAATCGACACGGAGTTGTTCATTTGCCATACGGAGCAAACAAGATGTCCAAGCAATACTTGGATGATCAAACTACTGATGATTGACGAATTGTCGATTCATTGCACCTCTAGTCTACGAGGGCCAAATTGTTACAGTGGCAGAAGTAGTACAAGTCGTTGTCAGGGAAGTGATATGGATGTTGCAACCCTCCCATTTTTATTTAGTGATTTATTGTTTCCTGGTGCATTTTGCACGATCCAGCGTTTTTGTGTTTTTTCCGCGGCAGTGATCACGGAGCTGGACGGCCTGGCGAAAGGCCAGGACGCTTCGGGGGGAGGAGGAGGAGGAGGAGGACACGCGGCGGCGCACGTGCGCGGCGTGCAGGAGAAGGCGCGCCAGGCCGTGCTGTTCCTGGAGCGGGCCTTCGAGGCGCGCGAGCCGCGACTGCGGGCGCTCACCAGCAGGGGGACCCAGCTGGAGTCCATCGCCTTCCGCAGCGAAGACACCTCAGGACAGCAGGTCAGCGACACAAAGTCAACTCGGAACTTTGCGAGGACCTTTGTGCGTTTGGGCCGCGCAGTCGACGGTCTGGATTTCGTCGGGGCCAAAAGGAACTTTGATCCCGATTTGCATCGCCCAATCACACGTGTCGCTGTTGTTGTCAGGGCAACAACGATGACGTCATCCTGTCCTGCTGCCTCCACTACTGCCAGGACAAGGCCGAGGACTTGATGCCCGACCAGAGAAGTAAGTAGGAAACATCTTGGGAGCTTGTCGATGTGGACTGCACTTTGGCAGCGTGACTTCGTTCTTGTTTGGCGCGGATTCCCACTCGTGTGCCGCGAACAGAATGACTGCCGTCATAGAGCAGCTAGTTTCCCCCAATCAAAGTCAGTGTTGACAACGTGGCCGTTTTCCTTGCAAACTAATGAACACAGAGGCACAAGCGGCTCTCATTTGGCACCTTGTCTCTGCGCTTTGCCACCACCTCGTGGTATCTGTCAGCAACCGCAACCCTTTTGGCAAAGGGGCGGTTGCTGGTCGTCCGTCCCTTGGTTACCTGAAGCGCCGAATGGGTCGTGGGCGTGCGGGAGCCTATCCCAGATATGTCTTTGGGCATTCTCAACTTACCAGCCATGAAAATATACGCGAGAGTAAAGTACGAAGAGATAAAATAAAGAAAGATCAAAATGATGGATGGAGGATTATATCGTACGATAGACATACGTGGATCGTGATTATTGCGCACTTCGAGTAAAAAAATAAAAATAAAAAGAGAAAAAATGGAATGGAAACATTTTCATCGCATGAAATGAAACTGTAAATCTGACCGATATCTAACTGCAGTCATGCCCCAAAGATCAGGTTTTGCGATTGCTGACTTTTGTTTTGACGAGAGTGGTTGCTCTCTTATTTTCTTCTCAAATGAGAAACTATTTGAAGGCCGAAGCGTTGCCAAAGCCCTGTGACGCGTGTGTCTCGTTTCCCTTTTAGACGGGGGGACGGTGCGCCTTCATCGCGAGGTGGTCCTCCTCACGGACGACCGCAACCTTCGCGTCAAAGCGTTGACGCGCAACGTCCCTGTCCGGGAGATCCCCGCCTTCCTCAGCTGGGCCAAGGTGGGATGAAGGCACCGACGGCAGCACTTGCGGCGCCACGGACGGGAAGGCGGCCCCCGTCCCATCCTCCTCAGCCTCCTCTTCCTCGGGATGACGTGTGTGCGAATGTGTGCGCCAGGGCACGCCGGGTGGCCGGTGCGGCCATTTGACGACCAAACGGCGCACTGCGGCGGAGAAGCCCGTGCGCAAGGCGGCGGCCCCGCCCCGCGCTGCGCTCTGGCCTGCCTGCCTGCTAGCTAGCTAGCTAGCGCGCGTGTGCAGGTGTTTCCTGCCTCGAAGGAAGTGCTGACTTCACTCAGAAGGGTTTGAAAAGTGAAGCTGTTGTTTCTGACGCTTGAAATCCGAACTGCCGCGTTTTGGCAAAGGCTCCGCTTTGCGCGCGTCGACATTAGATGGACACCGACGCGACGTTCGGTCTCGGTTTTGAAGAAGACCTGTTTGTTTCCAAAGGGCAAAAGGTGCGATGCTTTCTCACGACAAATGTTGAGCTTCGGATTCCCGAGATTCAGCGCGCAAAGTGCATGTTTTTGTTTCAACTTTGCTTCTACATCTTGCGGTCCAGCTGGAGTGTTGTCGTCTATTTATTGGACTCCGGTTTTTGTTTTCGGCCTGTGTGTCGCGGTCGGCGCTGTTGTTCTATATTTTATGGTTGCTAACATTTACCAAACAGGTCCTGTGTTCCTGATATGTCATTAAAAGCTTCACAATGATGATGGCGATGCTGTGATAGATGATGGAGGGGCTATAAAAAATCTACACACCCCTTCCAAATGGACTTCTTTTTTTTTTTCTTCCTATAAATAAAATGAGGCCAAGATAAACATTTTCAAAACTTTTACACCATGAATGTGACCCAAAACCAGTGAGAATCAATTCAGGAATCTTTTGGACAGGGAAAATAAACATGAATAGCCCAAAAATAAGATGCAAAAAAAATTTTTTTTCAAACATTGTCCCCGACTATCCCCCAAAAGATATTTATTATTTAGCAGAATCGCTTCTGTGGGTTTGCATTTACATTCAAGTTTCTCTTTGCCGTATGACGTGGTTGTAGCGCATATTACACACCGGTCTGGATCAGTGCAAGGTGGAGTCTTGTGTACGTGACGTACTTGAAGAAAGTGAGTGCATGTATGTGTGTGAGGGTGGGCTTGGACGCACTTCGAACGCCGACGTGAGCGCCGGCGCGCCTGCTCCACCTGCCTGCAGTCCCGTGACAACAGGGCCGAGCGGCGGCCAATCAGCGCGCAGCGTGGCCCCCGAGCGCTCTGATTGGTCGGAAGGCTTTGCACGTTCTTGCCGCCCAAATTCGCGGAATGAAACGTTACATCTCGGTCTGTCTCGAAGATAGCCGTGAGCCCTTCACATGGATATTTGAATATGAATTTATTTATTTTGGAGTAAGGGAGGAAACGAGATTGAAGAAATGAAGGAATTCTTTCCAACAAGCTCAACACTTGGACTTGAAACCCTAATTAAAAACCCTGACCCTCTCTCGAAACAAACGTGAACCTTGGTCCCAAACCTTACCCTAAAAATGGGGTTTTGAGGGGTTTTTTTTCCCCAGTTGGTGGGGTTGAGGTCATGGGATGTCGAAAATCTTTCTCGTCACCTGGGCCTGTCAAGCCCTTTGACACCCTACCCTAACACCAAAGGGTGAAGCAAATGACTTGAAACCCTAAATAACGTCAAACTAACCCTCAGCCAAGCTTTAAAAAAAAAAAAATTTGATACCCCATTGTTGGAAACAAACCCTACTTTCACACTCTCTAACTCTGGCTAGAAGGCCTACCTCGAAACCCTAACCAATTCTAGAAACCTTACTTTGTGAAGCCCCAAGCCTGTCTTGAAACACTCTCTCCAAGCCCTACTTGAAAACCCCGCCTAACCCAACCTACAAACCACAACTTAAAACCCCACCGCTGGCTAGAAACCTCGATTTTAAACTCTGGCTTGAAACCCGACTCCAGGCTCAAATAAATGCGGCAAGGGGGTGCTAAAGCCCCATCAGACATCCGTGTAGCCCAAGTGAAGCCCCTCGAGGGTTTTAATCGAAATGATTTTCTCAGCCCCACGTCGCACCGGGTGAGACGACACCCTGGAGCCGAGCCAGTGTCGAGGCAAGCCATTAAAAAGATAGTTTTTTGCAGTGTCCCTCCTTGTTGTTCTGTGTGTGCACTTTGAGTGGCATGAGTTGGGAGACAAGTGCGGGGTGTCCTTTCTGCTTCCTGGCCAACCGCCAGCGCATCCAAGAGCCTCCTTGCCCCCCCCCTAC
>NW_017805988.1:157957-162221 GCF_001891065.2 Hippocampus comes
GTCGTCGTCGCCGCCCGGCGGCGGCCGCGTTTCTCCGGCTGCCGGCGGCGGCGGCTCCCGCCGCTCGCTGCGGGGATTCGCCTTCCGCCAGGTGGGTCTCGCGCGGCTAGCGGTTAGCGCGGATGCTAAGTGCCTAGGCTAGCCGGATAAGACCAAGTTGCTTCTTGTCACGCTCTGAGCCGATGACAGCTTTCGGGACGAACCCCAGTGCGAGTTGGGTGACATTTGGGTTTGCTTTGCGTGCTGTGCGACTGTCTGCGTTGTTGCGCGACGATGCGCGAGGGGCCAAAATGCGGCCATTGACAGTGTTGTGCTAACGGCTACGTTTGCCTGCTTAGAAGCCGCCTGAGCAGAGAAAGCGAGCGCGCCACCCCCGCAACGCAGCCGCTCACACGAGGGGGGGTCGCGCCACCAGGCAAGATTGTTGTCAAAAGCAGCCGGCCTTGTGAGGGAAGAGCCGATGGTCCACTTGGGGCTGGCCAAGCAAAATGCCCCCCCCCTTCATGTTTGGATAGAAGCACTTGAGTGCAAGTGTTGCGATTCCCTTGGATCGATTTATGCGGTGCCTCACATGGAGCGCACTGCTCACTTCTCAAAAGACTCCAGGCGCAGGAACTGATCGCGGTCTGCTTGGAGGGGCCAGGTGAAGCGCCCCGGACGTGAGAAACGAGCCTTCATCCCACACCTGCTCACCTTTCAAGGCATGTTGCTTGCGTCGCCTCGCCGCAGAGACGGAGCGACGTGTGTCGGGCGCGTTCGATGCGGTCGTCAGGCCAAGACGGCCGAGATGGTCACTCCAGTATGGAAATCATTTTTTCCAAATGCCCGCCGACTTTGTTTTTCGCCTGCCGTCAAAGTCATCCGGCGTCAGTCAGGCCAAAATTCCAGAGTAGACAGACGCAAAGAGAAGCACGGACAAATCTGCCACCGGGAAGGCGATGTCCAGGTGAGGGTCGGCGCGCGAAAGCGAACGCCACAACTTTGGTCAGATCTTGTGCGAAAGTGCACTTGGTTTGGTCTGAATTTGTCAGGCCAGGGGTGCGATACCATTTGAGCCGTCCCGTGGCCTCGTGGCTGCAACGAGAAGCGACGAAAACAGCCGCGGTCATCTTCAGCTGCCCTCTTCCGGAATGAGGCTGGGAGGAAGAGCTTCTGAACCCAATAGGCTTGCAAACGGCAACCTTTGACTTGCTTTCTTTCTTCTTGTCCTTCTGGAGCATTGGATCGCAAAGGTTGCGATGATGTACCTTTGGACCGCGGACGCCCGTGTCACTCCCCAGGCCAGTCCCCGGCTAGCAAAGCCACTCAAAAGTCACAGATACGACAGCAAAACGTGAGGATGGCCTCCCCCGGTGGACAGAAATAAGACCCGCACCTCCCGCTAACGCTGTTCCTCATCGAATCACTCAAGGTCATTTGTTGAGGCTGCAGCGGGGATTTTCATCCGCCTTGGCAAATTTTACGGAAACAAATCCCGTCCGATTCATGGGCGGGACCCTGGCCTGCGCGACTGTTGTTGTGCTATTGTGATGTCTTTGCTTGTTTTTCTGCCTTCCCTGTTGTCCCGGCAGACGTTCCCGCCGATGAGCGCGGGGCCGCTCCGGCGTCGCTCAGCGGTTTCAGCGTGGCACGAGGTCCTCGCGGGGGCGCGCCCCGCCAGGCCTCGGCATGCCGTCGTCGGTGCGAGCGGGGAGCCTGAAGGACCCCGAGGTGGCCGAGCTCTTCTTCAAGGAAGACCCCGAGAAACTCTTCTCGGACCTGCGCGAGATCGGCCACGGCAGCTTCGGCGCCGTCTACTTTGTACGTCCAACTCTTCGTGTTGCCTGCCGTCTGTGTTCACGTCCTCTTGCCGGCTGTTGTCATAAATTCAAACTGACACAAGGTCTTCATTTTGAAATGTGCCCCCTCCCCTCCTTTGGTTTTGAACTCTTTTTTTTTTTCTCCCTTCGAAATTTTCATCCAAAATGACTCAGCTAACTAACGCATGAAGAAAGTAACGACCAAACGAACCAACGGACAAAGTCCCCAATGGAGCAATGCACCAACACAACAAGCTCGCTAACTTCGTAGCAACCTCACCGCTGAACTGGCAAAGTGTGCAAGTAACAAAGTGCTTCGTTTGTCATTTGTTGTCGCGCAGGCACACGACGTGCGCACCAACGAGGTGGTGGCCATCAAGAAGATGTCGTATAGTGGGAAGCAGTCCAACGAGGTGAAGCTATTTTGTGTGGAAAAGACTTGCGGGGCACATTTGGATTCATGGACGAAGCGCACGGCAACGGTCAGTGTGTCAGCTCGTAAGTAAGTGTCGCTTGTTTGGCCTTCCCAGAAATGGCAGGACATCATCAAGGAAGTGAAGTTCCTGCAGAGGATCCGCCACCCCAACAGCATCGAGTACAAAGGGTGTTACCTGCGCGAGCACACCGCCTGGGTCAGTCTCGCCTTTGGCCTGTCGCCGTGGTGATGATGGAAATCCGAAAAAGAGTTTCCGGTGCTTACGTGTGTGCGCGTGTGTGTTGCACAGCTGGTGATGGAGTATTGCCTGGGCTCAGCCTCGGACCTCCTGGAAGGTGAGCTCCCCGGTCGCACCAAAATACAATTTAGAGCGCCTCGTTGTCGGCTGCGAGGACAGGCCTGCCGTGCGGAGAGAGATGGAAGCGGGTGGAAGGGGGACACACAAAGCGGACCGGGCGGGGCTTTGCGGTGGCACGGCCGCTTCAGAGCGCCTCGTTGTCCTGGTGCGCAACGGACTGACTGACGCCCGCTCGTGTGTTGCAGTTCACAAGAAGCCTCTGCAGGAAGTGGAGATCGCCGCCATTACGCACGGCGCCCTGCAGGGGCTGGCCTACCTGCACTCGCACAACATGATCCACAGGTGGCGCCCCTCCCTCGTCCGACACCCGAATTCACCCCGCCCACTTTAACACCTCGCTCCTCTGCGGCAGGGACGTGAAGGCGGGAAACATCCTGCTGACGGAGCCGGGACAGGTCAAGCTGGCCGACTTTGGCTCCGCCTCCATCGCCTCGCCCGCCAACTCCTTTGTGGGGACGCCCTACTGGTCGGTGACAATCTAGCTGACTTGTGCAAAACGTTCGCTCCCGCTCTCCTGCTCCAAAAGCTTCGGGTTTGACCTGAAAAAACGCGATCGCGGTCGATCATCGCGAGTCACGTTTTGATGCGATAAGTGAGCCTTTTCACTTTCGGGTCAGGTCACGTCGCTTTTTGGCAGGAGGTCTGATAAATGGGATTTACAATGTAACTCGAATATTGTCTGGAAAGGGGGCGGGGCAAGTGTGGAGAAAAATGTAGCATTGAAAAAGTAAGCGAGAAATGCTTGGATTAAAGTCCACAACGGGAAACAAGATCAACTCGTAAGTATTGGTTGCATCCAAGTGGATTTTGCCCCCCCCCCCCCCTGCCCCCCAGGATGGCGCCTGAGGTGATCCTGGCCATGGACGAGGGCCAATATGACGGCAAAGTGGACGTCTGGTCTTTGGGCATCACCTGCATCGAACTTGGTAACGGCTCTCCGCCGTCCGTGTTTTTTTGCAAGCGCGCCAAAGTCTCTGCGCCGAGCCGCCCAAATCACGCCGCTCGTCGTCGTTTGTTTCCGTCGCAGCCGAGAGGAAGCCGCCCTTGTTCAACATGAACGCCATGAGTGCCTTATATCACATCGCGCAGAATGAGAGTCCCACGCTGCAGTCCAGCGAATGGTACGTACGCATTTTGATGCCCCTCCCCCAAAAAGAAGCGGGCGGCCTCCTGCCACCTGCGTGGTTGCACGCTTGCCCAAAAACCTTTTCATCCTAAAGTTAAATCGTGTCACTCTCGCAGGACCGATTACTTCCACAACTTCATCGACTCTTGCCTTCAAAAAATCCCACAAGACCGGCCGCACTCGTACGACATGCTGGGCGTAAGACGCACGCACACACACACACACAAATGGGAGGGGTGGGGGGGACAAAAGCGTCGTATGTTTTTTTTTTTTTTTTAATATGACACATTTGACTACAAAAAAACATGTGTGGACAAAATGTGGGTTTAGTTTTGTTTTTGTTTTGTTTTTTTTTCGGGACTTTGCCACTTCATTTGCCATTCAAACGAGATCCGTTGCTTCTTTTAGCAACAAAATGGGTTGATTTTTAACCATCCAAATCTGGATTTGTTTTCTAAGACGGCCACAAAAATGAGACCGAAAGCTTGTTTTGTTTTCTTTCTTTCTTTTTTTTGCAATGAAAATGTCCCATTTCGGAAGAGCAC
>NW_017805988.1:165301-169672 GCF_001891065.2 Hippocampus comes
CCCCTGGATGTCGCCTGAGGTGATCCTGGCCATGGACGAGGGCCAATATGACGGCAAAGTGGACGTCTGGTCTTTGGGCATCACCTGCATCGAACTTGGTAACGGCTCTCCGCCGTCCGTGTTTTTTTGCAAGCGCGCCAAAGTCTCTGCGCCGAGCCGCCCAAATCACGCCGCTCGTCGTCGTTTGTTTCCGTCGCAGCCGAGAGGAAGCCGCCCTTGTTCAACATGAACGCCATGAGTGCCTTATATCACATCGCGCAGAATGAGAGTCCCACGCTGCAGTCCAGCGAATGGTACGTACGCATTTTGATGCCCCTCCCCCAAAAAGAAGCGGGCGGCCTCCTGCCACCTGCGTGGTTGCACGCTTGCCCAAAAACCTTTTCATCCTAAAGTTAAATCGTGTCACTCTCGCAGGACCGATTACTTCCACAACTTCATCGACTCTTGCCTTCAAAAAATCCCACAAGACCGGCCGCACTCGTACGACATGCTGGGCGTAAGACGCACGCACACACACACACACAAATGGGAGGGGTGGGGGGGACAAAAGCGTCGTATGTTTTTTTTTTTTTTTTAAATATGACACATTTGACTACAAAAAAACATGTGTGGACAAAATGTGGGTTTAGTTTTGTTTTTGTTTTGTTTTTTTTTCGGGACTTTGCCACTTCATTTGCCATTCAAACGAGATCCGTTGCTTCTTTTAGCAACAAAATGGGTTGATTTTTAACCATCCAAATCTGGATTTGTTTTCTAAGACGGCCACAAAAATGAGACCGAAAGCTTGTTTTGTTTTCTTTCTTTCTTTTTTTTGCAATGAAAATGTCCCATTTCGGAAGAGCACCGAGAGCAACGGTTCATTTGCAAGCAGGTCTTCGACGCGAGTGGAGAGAAAGCGGAGCGTCATTTCCGGGAAAAAGAAGTCACGCGCGTGTTCTCCTCTCGTCCCGCAGCACGCGTTCATGCAGCGCGAGCGTCCCGCCTCGGTCCTGATGGACCTCATCATGAGGACCAAGGACGCCGTGCGCGAGCTGGACAACCTGCAGTACCGCAAGATGAAGAAGATCCTCCTGCAGGAGGCCCACAACGGACCGGCGCCGGAAGCGCCCGACCCGGACGAGGTGGGGAAAGAGACGCACGCGCGCCGTCGCGCACTTAGCCCTCGATCGCCCCGACCCAGTCGGGGAAAACGCCGGCCCGCTTCGTGCCGAGGCACAAAATGCCCCCGACGAGCCAACGACGCGAGCGTCCGCATTGCAGTGAAGCGATGAATCCCGGAAGTCGGGCTGCGACGGACGCTGAGACCCGGAGAGGGCGATTGCCGCCGCCCGCGCGGTGAAAATAAGCCGCAGCCTGCTTTTCACGAGCCTCAAATTTTTTCTTTTCTTTTTTTTTTAATGGTTAATGCCAAAACCGGTGCGATCGATACGGCGCCGACGGCCTTGATTTTCGCGTCTGACGGGTGCGCGTGTTCAGGAGCCGGAGGCGGGCGGCGGGCGCGCCGGCACGGTGAACAGCGTGGGCAGCAACCAATCCATCCCCAGCATGTCCATCAGCGCCAGCTCGCAGAGCAGCTCCGTCAACAGCCTCAACGACGGCGCCCACGACAGCCGCAGCGAGCTGGACCTCATGGACGGCGACCACACCGTCATGTCCAACAGCTCCGTCATACACCTCAAACCCGTAAGCGCCGTTGGAAAAACCCGGCAGCGTCCTCAAACGCAATTTTGGCGTACGTTTTGCCGGAAGGCGCGACGTTGACAAGGCGTGTCGCGTTGTCAGGATGAAGAGGAGGCTTTCTCGGGCGACCAAGCCTCGGCGGGCGGCCAACCGACGGAGGCTCAGGTCTCGACGGCGGCGGCGGCGGCGCGTCCCAGGAAGCATCAGCGCAACCGAGAGCACTTTGCCACCATCCGCACCGCCTCCCTGGTAAGACAAAGCGCACGCCCACCTTGACCTTGACCTTGACCTTGACCTTGACCGCACCTGCCCACCAATCATCCTGGCGTTTGCAGGTGACGCGCGAGATGCAGGAGCACGAGCAGGACTCGGAGCTGCGTGAGCAGATGTCGGGCTACAAGCGCATGCGGCGGCAGCACCAGAAGCACCTGCTGGCGCTGGAGAACAAGTTGAAGGGCGAGATGGACGAGCACCGCCTGCGTCTGGACAAGGAGCTGGAGGGCCAGCGCAGCAACTTTGCCCAGGAGATGGACAAGCTGCTCAAGAAGCACCACGCCTCGCTCGACAAGGACGTAAGTGGCCGCCGCCGCCGACGACGATCTCACCGGGCGGCGCGCATGCTCACCTGGCGTGTCGGCGCGCAGCTGAAGACCTTCGCCACCGACGAGAAGAAGTTCCAGCAGCACATTCAGCTGCAGCAGAAGAAGGAGCTGGGCGGCTTCCTGGAGTCGCAGAAGCGCGAGTACAAGCTGCGCAAGGAGCAGCTCAAAGAGGTTTGCGCTCTCGCTCTCTCTCCCGCTCTCGTCCCGCGCCTCGTCGTCTCTCACCGGCCGGCGCCGCCTCCCGCAGGAGCTGAGCGAGAACCAGTCCACCCCCAAGAAGGAGAAGCAGGAGTGGCTGTCCAAGCAGAAGGAGAACATCCAGCACTTCCAGGCCGAGGAGGAAGCCAACCTGCTGAGGAGGCAGCGGCAGTACCTGGAGCTGGAATGTCGGCGCTTCAAGCGCAGAATCCTCATCGCCCGCCACAACGTGGAGCAGGACCTCGCCCGAGAGGTTCGACACACAAACGCGCACGCACACACGCATTTCGGGGAAGGGCGCGGGGCCCCGGCGGAGACCGATTCGTTGACCGGCGGGCGGCGGGCTTCCCAGGAGCTGAACAAGCGTCAGACGCAGAAGGACCTGGAGCACGCCATGCTGCTGCGGCACCACGAGTCCATGCAGGAGCTGGAGTTCCGGCAGCTGGCCGGCATCCACAAGGCGCGCGCCGAGCTCATCCGCACGCAGCACCAGACCGAGCTCACCAACCAGCTGGAGTACAACAAGAGGAGGGAACGAGAGCTCCGCCGCAAGCACTTTATGGAGGTTCGCCAACAGCCCAAGAGCCTCAAGGTACGCGCGCACAAACATACACACGACCTCCCCCCCAAAAAAAAAAAAAAACCTGCGCCCACTGGATTTGCCTCGGCTCGTGTGTGCGTGTGTGTGTACCTGCAGTCCAAGGAGCTCCAGATCAAGAAGCAGTTCCAGGAGACGTGCAAGACTCAGACCCGGCAGTACAAAGCCCTGCGCAACCACCTTCTGGAGAGCACGCCCAAGTGCGAGCACAAGGCGCTGCTCAAGAGGCTCAAGGAGGAGCAGACCCGCAAGTTGGCCATCCTGGCCGAGCAGTACGACCACTCCATCAACGACATGCTCTCCACGCAGGCGGTGAGTGACTCGCAACGCGCCGCCTTCAAATGGGGAGGCGCCAAAGACCGGCCATTTATCTGCGGCCCGCGACGTGACCCCGAAAAACGTCTGACCCTGAAAAAAATGACACTTGACATGGACCGCCCCAAAAAAAAAGACAAAAAAAGAGAGATGGGCCGTCGAACTCTTGGCTATATCCCAAACAGCACAGTGAATCAAGATCATTCCAGTTTAAAATAGTTTCTTCCACTTTGCGCTCGACGATGTCAGGAAGATGTCGCATGATATGTGTGTGTGCGTGTGTGTGTGCGTGTGGCAGCTGCGTCTGGATGAGGCTCAGGAAGGCGAATGTCAGGTTCTGCGCGTGCAGCTGCAGCAGGAGCTGGAACTGCTCAACGCTTACCAGAGCAAAATCAAAATGCAGACGGACGCTCAGCACGACAAAGAGCGGCGCGACCTGGAGCAGAGAGTCAGCCTCAGGAGGGCGCTGCTGGAGCAGAAGGTGACCCCGACCGAGGAGGAGGAGGAGGAGGAGGAGCTAAGCTTTCGGGCTGCGCGGTGGAGCCAGATTGATCCGATTTGCCGTATTTCACCACCACATTTGGATCGTCTCACCAAAGAATCGCAGTTGCTTCGGGCGGCAAAAGAAGCAAGCATAAATTGGAACCGCGCGGACCGATTCAGCACCAGAAACCGAGGGCGGCGTATCGATGTCCAGTGACGGCAGCAGACGTTTCCCGGTCCGTGATGGAAAAATGTGTTTGTCTGTGCCCGCAGATCGAGGAGGAGATGCTGTCTCTTCAGAACGAGCGTTTGGAGCGCATCCGTTCACTTCTGGAGCGTCAGGCCCGTGAGATCGAAGCCTTCGACTCCGAGTCCATGAGGCTGGGCTTCAACAACATGGTCCTGGCCAACGTGGCCCTCGACCCGCAGGGCGGCTGGGGCGGGGGCGGGGGCGGCGCCGCCCCAGGGGGCGGCCACTGGCCCGCCGGAGGCGGC
>NW_017805988.1:172499-189298 GCF_001891065.2 Hippocampus comes
GGCCAGCCCGCCATGGCCGGGGCGCCGCCCCCCTGGAGCCTCCATCTCCCGGCGGGCGGGGCCCAGAGAGGGGCCGGCGGGGTGAGGAACAGCCCCCAGGCCTTGAGGAGGACGTCGTCGGGGGGGAGGAGCGAACAGAGCATGAGCAGAAGCGCCAGCATGGCCTCCAACGCCTCGCACCTCTCCTTCACCTAGCGCGCGCGCGCGCGCACCCGATGACGTCACCGCCACGACACCGAGGTCAGCGTGGGGCTCGCGGGCAGCGCTGGAAACAAAACACAGAAGCGACATCACCACCCGACGCGGCCGGAAGCTCATTCCGGTTTCGCGTCGCGCCGGCTGAGGCGTCGAAAGCGCATCGCGCTAGGCTAGCGTCGTCTTTGTGTCAAAGGGTTGGGACCCTGATTTCAAACCCGACACTCTTGCATACCCTTAACCCGCTTTCAGAATTCTGATTTAAAACCCTCAGCCTACTTTGAAATCCCAACCCTACTTTTTAGATGCATTGGGGTCCCAGTAACCCCTTCGCGTCAAGCTCGTGTCATGTCTGCCATTTCAGCGCCGTGCTAAAGTCATTTTCATGTCCCGTGAGTGACGTGACTCGATGACGTGTCATGTATGTACCACCACTCGTCTCGCTTTGTCGTAGCGCCGCATTAGTTTCTCCTCAGCGTCCAAGTAGCGTCATGTGTCACGTCTTCGCCTCACGCTCGGCTTATATTTGCGTCACGTCTGCCAAGGTGGCGTCAAAGTTCTGCCACGTGAGTGTCTACCGTGCTAATGTCACGTTAGCACCACGCTAGCGTCATCGTGGTCCAGTCCCTCATGTTAGCGGTGTATTTGTGTGCTGTCTGCCGCCAATTGTGTCGGCATCACGTTGTCTCCTGTTAGCGTCATATTAGGAACCCACCGGTGGGGTGGGCTGGGGTCGGGGGCTCCAACTTAATGTTTAAGTGAGCTAGGCAGCGTCCAGGCTTGTTGCCCCATCATTCGGTGAGACGCTTCACCATATTTGGCAACAAAAATGCCACTTTTTCTGACGCAAAGAATATGTTTTGCCAGAGAAGAGCTCCTTCTCACCACCACCCCGAAGCAGAAGGATTCGACCGCAAATCTGTAATTTTGCGACAAATTGGCCATAGCCGGCCCGAGCCAAATCGGAGGCTGAGCAACCACTCAAATATTCTGTGACGGAGATGCTCGCCCTTGTGCCGAAAACGTTTGTACACAGAAAGGCTCGCTCCCGCTTGAAAGACTGAGTCGCAACGTGTGTTTTTCGCAAGAGAAACGGCACACTTTGCGACGCAAGCGCTACGTTTTGCACCGAAATCCACAAAAAAAATGAAATCTCGTGCCAGCAAACACGCAGTACGATGTCAATCTGGCCAACTGGGATGTCCCGAGTGGGCAAACCTCAGGAGGCAACGTTGCTTGACTTGCTTGAGTTGTCGAAGTGGAGACTCCCCAAGTCACGTCGAGGTCACGTCGCCTCGTCGACGGCATGTGGAGGCGATGCTGCGTGCTTGGCTGCTGTGCTCCTGCTGCCAATCTCCCTTCACTTCCTCGTTTCCTTTCTCGCTTGGCGTCCTCCCTCCCTGGCTTCCTGGCTCGCGACCATCTCGGCCTTCTCGCTTCTGACCTCGCGACCATCCTCACCTCCCGCCTTCCTGGCTTCCTCTCTTCTTACCTTGCCGTCCTCTGAGCCTTCTGGCCTACTTCCTCGCGAGCATCCTCGCTTCCCTCGGGCGACGCCCCGCTCCGCGTCCCCCTCCTCCCTCGCCCCGGCCGACAACAAAGACAAGACCAAACCTCGCTGCTGCTTCCGCCTGTCATTCAAAGTGTAAATATGTACATGAAGACTATTGTAGAGTCGGTACGTCCCATCGTACGGTCAAACGTGTTCATATTGTAAATGGTGTGAAAAATTTCACAGGAAATTTAACGACGTCGTCGGCACGGGCCACCGGCGCCTCCTCTTGTAGCTCCGCCCCCGCGGTGGGCGGAGTCAAGCCGATGCCGGCTATCAGTATTCTTTGCTGTTGTCAGTGGAAAATGAAAATGGGAAGAGAGACTCTGTTCATCCCGGAGGGCACGTGAAAGCTGGAGAGAAATGTTACGAGTTACTTTGGTTTTGTTGGCCTACGGCTACTGAAGAAAGAGTTATATGTAATAAAGAAGGGGGGGGGGTTCTTTGTTGTCAATTTTCAAGCCTTTGACACTGTCGAACAAATGAAGTTGTACAAATATCTATTTTAATCATCGATCCCTCATTATTATTTTGACAAACAATGGATGAATCCGATTTTTGTTGTTGCTGTTGTCAACGGGACATTTCAACTTTTTCGGTGAGGGACTGGAAGGAGGTTTCGTGACCGGCTGCGACGTGTCCCGTCCCTTGTGCGACAAAATACTGTACCTCGGAAGCGACTGCGTTACTCCCAACCCTGTCGGCAAAACAAATTACCTGAATAAAGGTTTCGTTTTAGCCTCAGAGCGAGTCAAGTCATCAGGAGGCAACCTAACTAACACTCAACGAGCCACTCGCCGATTTGACATCGCGCAATAATATTGAAACGTTGCTCGATTGAAAAAGTGACGGTCACAAGACGACCATTTGTGTAGCTTCTCTCCGTTCCCCCGTATTGTTTCAAGATGCTGACAAAATAAACATGTTCAAGACATCTCGAATTCTAGTCGATCTTTTTTTTTTTTTTTGCCATTGTAAATTGTTATTTTCTGTCGGGAAATTGTGAGGAATATCCGGACGGTTACGATACTTTACAATCGTGTTTTTTACACCAACGTTTATAAAAATAAATCGAAATATATCTTCATATAGATTCCAATAGCGCAGTTGAACGTGACACAAAGCGCACCCGTTGTTTCAGCCTCACGCCCGAAGAAGAAGTAAAAGACGTAGAAGAAGAAAAACCCGGAAGTGTCTTGGCTAATTTATGAAAGCCGAGCCTCGTTATCATCAGGTAAGTCAACGAATCAGATCATTTTGGAAGTTTGTTTGTGTTTAATCCTCTGAATGCCACTTTATGAAGACGTTGCCAACCATGATTTGACAACGCGACCGCAGCTCTTCCCGTGACGCCCGACTGTCTTTTTCGACTCTTGAGCTATCGACTCCGTTTGTCAACATCGTCATTCCGCATGAAATGATTCTGCTTATACGACAAATACGTGTCAATTTCTCTCGGTTCTATGCAAACGAATCCATCATACTCAGTCCTGTTGGTCCGTAACATTAAAAAATCGTCAGTCGCCCGTCGTGGAAGGTGATGGAAGAAATGAAGCAATCTGGTCGTATTAAAAGGTTCAAAGACTCGATTGTAGTCTTGGTCAGGAAGGTTCCGGGGTCGTGAACATGGCCTTATTACCTTCAAATGTTTACTCTAAATAAAAGCCTGTGCGTGTGTGTTCTCCTCTCCGTGGTTCAGTTGTTGAGGATGAGCCGGCAAGCAGCTGAACAGAAATGCAGCGAGGAAGACTCTGCAGACCGGGAGGACTTCTTTGACTGCCAAGAGACTTTGGAGCATCCGGACCGAGGAGACCAGGACGGACGACACACAAAAACGGACTCGAGACACCAGCCAACAGACGACACGAGCACAGAACCGACGGAGGACGCGGGGGACGATTCCGACGGCGACTTGAAGGACTTTGGAGAAGTGGCAGAAGATGACCATCAGGAGGAGGAAGAGGAGAACTTGACAGAGGGAGAGATGGAGGTAAAAGTGGTGGATGACCTTGAAGGGTCGACAAACGCATCCGTCGCGCTCACCTTTTTGTCACCTCAGAGCCGACGACTAGAGAGTCTCACCTTGAAGGAGGAAGGAAACTGCCACTTTAAAAACGGAGGTGAGCTCCACCGCTGCATCCACCGCTGTGGTCACGCTGTACACCAGTCGAGAGGCCAAGCTTATCATCGTAAACCAAAACTCAAATCGAAAGAGGATTTTCGTTCAGGAAATAAAATGTTAAAAAGCAAATTGCTTTTACCAAAACTGAAACTAGAGCTAGAGCTACATATCCACGTTTATGAAGACCAAAACTAGAGCTAGAGCTACATATCCACGTTTATGAAACTAACGGTACGAATAGTGAAAATGTCCTTTGTTTTCCTCCGTCGATTAATATCCCACGGAGAAAAAAAAAACAACAAATGTCGGGGTTCACTATTTTCAATGTCTAGGTTTTGGTACACGCTGCACAACCGCAGCCACGACGTACCGAGCAGTTTCACGAGTGAGTGCGCGGGCAGCGTCATGCCGCGGAACGCTTTGAGCAGCGTGTGCTGTGTTGGTGCAGATTGGTCTCTGGCGGAGCAAAGCTACACGCAGGCGCTGCGTTTGTGTCCGCGCCGTTTCAGCCAAGAGCGAGCCGTCTTGTTCTCCAACAGAGCCGCTGCACGACTGCACCTGGTAAATGCAACACACGCCAACGCTCTCACACCCACCGACGCCAGTCGGCATGGCTAAGGTGAGCAGAGTCGGCGCCGGTCGGGCGTGGAGCAAAATGCAAACGCTGGCGGATGAGCTCACGCGCACTTGCGCCACGCTCACGAGACCTTTCGCTTTCTTGCGCCAGGAGCGGAAGGACGACGGGATCGCCGACTGCTCCAGAGGTGAGCGATGTCAGGACGAGCGTTTATTATTATTTTTTTTTTTTGGGTGAACCTGGAATTTGGACATGTGACAACTTTTCTTTCTTTCTTGCTAGCGTTGGAGCTGAATCCAGACTACGTGAAGGCCTTGCTGAGGAGGGCGGAGCTCTACGAGCAGACGGAGCAACTGGAAAAGGCGCTGGACGACTACCAGAAGGTTCTGGAGCGAGACCCCAAGCAGACGGCAGCCGGGCAGGCCTGCGCGGTGAGTTCGGGGCCCTTCGCGGCCACCCGCCTCTTGCCAGATCCATCCCTCCCATTTTCTACTTGCGAGGGTCGCGGGTGAGCTGGAGTCAAATTCAGTGCAAGGGCGCATGGAGGCAACGAGGAAAAGGCGACAGGACAAGCCGCTATTTGTTTCTTGTTCTAGTGCGAGTGAGTAAAAGTCACACTTTGGTGCCGTCTTGTCAAGAAGTTACGCCGAAGCCAGTCGAGGTGCTTCATTAACGCAAGTGGTGCTTTGCCACCGTCTTGGTTTCACGGAACTCTGTTGAGGAGTCTCAGGAAGACAAATGTGGTGCTTTGCTGCATTTATTTGTTGAAATCCCGTTTTGTAACGCCAGCCCGACCACTTGCCGTCCCCGCAGAGACTACCTCAGCAGATCCACGAAAAGAACGAGAAGCTGAAGGCGGAAATGTTGGGTAATGGTCGGCAGGCGCCTCTCCCCGTGCCCCCGAGCGGCGATTGACCCTGACCTCTGTTGACCCCGGCAGGTAAGCTGAAGGACCTGGGGAACCTGGTCCTGCGACCGTTCGGCCTGTCCACCAGCAATTTCCAGGTCAACCAGGACGCCGCCACGGGCTCCTACTCCATCAACTTTGTCAACAAGGCCGGCGACACGTGACCGCGCCGGCGCTTCCCAATAAAAGCCTTTTGCCGTCCCATCCCCGCTGCCGGGCTGATCAATGACCAATCGCTCAGGTGGTGACACGAGCGCTTTAATGAAACGAAGACACGGCGAAAAGCTTTTGACGGCTCACTGAGCTCTCCTGGACAGCAGCATCTCCCGAATGTTGTCCTCCGCCTCCTTGACGCTGCGTTCCAGGTACACCTTCTTCTGCTGGAAGCCACAAACACACGACAAGTTTCAAAAATATATATATTTTTTGGGGGGGGGGGAAAGCTTTCATTTCCCCGCCCTCCTCAAATTGGCATGTTGACGCAATGCTCAAACAATTGATTAGACGCTTTGAAATCTTTTTTTTTTCTCAAGCATTTCATTGTGAACTTGTTAATGTTTTTTTTTTCAAACCCTTTCACAAAATTAGGATTATCCCACTTATTCACTTTTTTTTAAGTTACCTCACTTCTTTGTGCTTTTAAGTTGGAACAGTTTGCAACAAAATGCAGAAATTTGAGGTCAATACAAATTTGTTAATTTGGGCTTTTTTTGGCGCGGGGGGGTGAATAGGAATGAGCTGAACAGTTCCCGGTTAGAATCTCTCTAAAATGGGGAAATGAGAGGGTTTTCGTCGAATGTGGCTGAGGAGTCCCAACGGGGAACGATTCGGTCCAATTGTAGGAAAGGTTTGAAATGTGGACCCACAAGCGATTGAATGGCACGAATGCTTGTTGAAGTCGGAAGGAGGCGAAGCAGTCGCCAAACCCGGCAAAGGAAGTGACCGATGGCCAATGCGAGTTCACGTGTTCGGCTGACAAAGGCGGCTACCTCCAGTTCTTTGATTTTCTCCTCGGCCGTCTTCTGCTTGACCTTCAGCTGCTGCGTGATGTCGTCCTTGGACTGCAGGATGAACCTGAAGCGTGCGCGGGCGTGCGGGCAGTCGTCAGGCGACCGACGGTTTTAGGGCGGCGCGGCGGGCGACTCACATGCGTCCGACGCCCTCGTACATGCGCGTGTTGTCGCCCAGCGTGCTGATCTCGGCGTGCGTGAGGTTGGCGTGCTTCTGCACGTGCGTCAGCTGCTCGATCTGCAGGTCGGCCAGCTTCACCTTCTGCTGCGTGTCGATCATCTTCACCTGCAGCTCCGAGAAGGCCTGGCGCCCGCAAACGACACGCGCGCACTTGCGTTGAAAGGGCAACCCACACCCGACACGCCAATGTATACACGCGCCCTGGACCGGGCGCCGGTCAGTCGCGCTTCCGCGATGTCTCCCTCCTCCGATCACACCCGAGTCAAACGATCAGGATCACGAGCGGCCCTCCGCAGAGCTTGCCGATCTTTTTGATTCGGGTGTGTTGCGGCGGGCGGAGATGCAAAATAGACGGGGCGCGGCGGACCTCGAGGACTAGACTTCGGCATCCCCGTAGGAAACAACGGACTGCTCGCCGGTCCTTTTCAAGTCACATATCTAGACGAAGACCGGACCGGAGCGGTCGAGGAGCAGCGGGTGCACATCGAGTTGATGAACAAAAGGGTGGTCGCCGGCCAGTCAGTCTCGTGGACACGCGCGACCAATGCCGTTCCCTTCGATTGACAATTTCGAAGCGAACGCGCAAGGTCCACTCGGGGAGGCCCGAGCCGAGATTCGAACCCAGAACAGGCGGCGCGGCGAGACGAGGCAGGCGCGTTCACCGCTCGTTTTACCGAGTCACCGGGCGTCACGTCGAGAATAGCTCCAATCGATGGTCTCGCTAACAAGCGTGGCCTTTGAAAAAGTGCACCTCGTACGTGTTGGAAAGCAATCCAACTCGTGAACGCGTCTTCGTTCGCTCAATTACCTTCTTCAGCTCCAAATCCACGGGCGCCGCCATTTTCCTGAAGGTTGGGCTGCGCATGCGCACGACAACATCCGCTCCCCCTCAACTCGACGACACACTATTGCTTTTTTTTTTTTAAACGTCAATTAGCAAGATTACTCACGTTTGTATCCAGAGTGTTTTATGATCACGCGTGTGTGTGTGTTTAGTTTTTATGTTGTTTTGATAACGCCGTAGTGAACCTTGAAACTGTTACTTAAACTGCGCAGCGATTCACTCCAAAATAGATTCGACATCAAGATAGACGACAAAATGAGTGATGAAGCCACCCCAAATTCAATTCGTGAACGTATTCGTCCTCCGTGGCGTGGGAGCGTCTCTCTTCCAGCCGGAAATACGTCAGCTGGTTTTCCGAGCGCGCGACGAATGCCTCCAAGAGGAGGACGGACAGTCGCGTCGGGCAGCATCTAACGAACGAACGCACTTAACTAACTCAACTCACTCACTCACTGCGACACTAAGCGAACAAAAGAGGAGCATGGCGGACTCCTCCAAAGCGCTCTCTCTGTCTCTGTCTCTCTCTCTCTCTCTGGGGGTCTTTAGATGACACTTGGGACCACTGGGATGTGTTCATCTGTGAGAAACCAACCCAGGTTTTTTTATGAGAGCCCCAGAAGGCTCCGCCAGGTCAACGCCGATCACTTGATGACCAGAGTCCATCCTGCAGCTCTTTTCCCTGCCAAGAGACTTTTCCAAAGACTTGCACACGAACGTTTTTCTTTCTCCTTTCTTTGTTTGGTGGTGAATGAGTGACATGAAAAGTTTTCACGGCAGCGAGCGTTAGCAATCATTGTCCTCGCGATTGTGCAAGCGCTCCACCGGCCCTCAATGTTCAACCCTGCCGACACGTGTCGGCGGGGTTGTACGAGTGCGTCGGCGCCTGTGTTTTCAGCTGGTGACCTTGCGACCGGTCGCCCGCCGTCTTGTTTGTTGCTTGGAGTCACGGGGGTGAATTCCGAGCGGAGGTCGCCGCGGCGCGAAGCGCAGCTGGACCTTCCGACGACAGGTCCGCCGCGTGTCTGCGCGTGCGTCGTGTGATTGGCTAGCGACCAGTCCAGGGTGTACCCCGCCTCTTCTGGCCACAGCCCTCGCACGCTCATGAAAAGGCATGAAAATGAAAGATGCATTTTTCCAGGTCCGAACAAACATGAGCAATATTCCAAGAGACGAGTTGGGATTCGGGATTCCGAAATGCTTTGGTCTTCTAGGTGAGGTTTAGGCCACAATCCAAGCACCAAGAACCAAGAAGAACTGTGGCCATTTCCTTCAATTTGAGCGGCGCTCTTACGAAAGTGTCCTTGACGCACATTTAAAGACCGTTAGGAAGTTTGAATCGTCCGGCAAGAAGTGGTTCTGATGGAAGGGGGAGCTTTCATGACCGGGCGGTAAGTTGGAGTGATTTCCCCGAAAGTTGCCGTCATCTTGCGGGGAGTGTGCTTTTGCGTTGGTACTGATCCAACTACTGCGTTCCAATGACCAGCGGTGAGCTTTGAGCGCTCCGCTAGGAAGTTGGAATGGTCCGGCGGCGATCTGGCGGACACTCGTAATGACCAGCAGGCCGTGCGTGTTTTCGACTTGTCGGCATGTCCAATGACTCATCATCGTGTCGCTCAAGTTATTGCCGGCGAGGCTCACGTGAACATTAACAGACGCCGCGGTGGGGGTCAGGCTCGGGGTGGGAGTTGCGACGGGGGTTGAAGACCGCGTCGCGCAACGTGTCAAAGTCTGCGGCCCCCGAGGAAGACGCGTCGCCGCCGTCCGGCCGTCGGGTCCTGGTGCCGCGCAGTCAGCAAACGGCCGCCGGCGAGAGGAAATCCACTTGTTTGCGAACGTGCGCACGTTTAATCCGTTAAGGCGACTCAGCAGACCCCCAGCAAATTGTGAGAAAGAGCCGACGCCGCCGTCATGGCAACTTTCAGCGGCGCGGGTGGCAGGAGACTTTTCTTATTTGTTTTGACAGGTCCATTTGAAGGCGAGAAGAAGAACGGACGGCGACATTGTCAGGATGGGCTTCAGTGAGCTGCTGGATGAGGTGAGTAATCGGATTACAAGAAGCAGCCATCGGGAGTAATCTGATTCCAAGGAGAAACAGCCGCGTGCGTGGATTGGCGAGGGGCGCGCCCGAGCGGCAGGCGGCGAGCGCGTCGGCCCGGGCCCGACGCTGGTGTCCCGACCCGCCTCAGGTCGGCACCGTCGCGACTCCTCCGCCCCGTGACCGACTCGCGACCGGTCCGTTGTTTGTCCACGGGCTGCCGACCAGTCGGTGGCGCGCGATTGGCTCCAACTCCATACGTGGTCCAAATGAGCAGCGAGAAGTTTGAATGACGCGGCGGGAAGTTTCAGTCGACATCTCGGCGGTAAACCTCCGCATGTGCGACCGGTCAGATGGGCGGTTTCGGCCGCTACCAGTGGCTCCACGTGACCCTCATCAGTTTCCCGGGCCTGCTGATGGCGAGTCAGAACCTCCTGAACAACTTTGTCTCCGGAACGCCCGCCCACCACTGCCGGCTGTCGACCAATCACAGCCTGTGGAACCTCACGCGGCACGTACGTGATTGGCGTCCGAGGCGGTCGGGCGCCGCGCGGCTAACGCCGCGTCGTCGTGTTTTAGGCGGACCGGCGAGACGTGTTGAAGGCCTTCATCCCTCCGGACCCCTCGGGAACCCGGCTGGACCGCTGCAGCAGGTCGCTCGGCAACCCGTCGACGCCGGTCGCCTGGCGCCGGCTAAACGGCGGCTAAACGCCGGCTCGCTTTCAGATACGTGACGCCGCAGTGGCAGCTGCTGAGCGCCAACAGCTCGGTGAACACCAGTCACCTGGAGACCGAAAGCTGCGTGGACGGGTGGACTTTCGACAGCTCCGAGTTCATCGCCACCACCGTTTCCGAGGTAAGCCGGAAATCGGAGCGCGCGCCCGTCATCTGGTCGGGAATTCGAGTGAGCGAGCCGCACCTTGGAGCCATCGGCGAGCGCGTCGGGTGCGATCGTGGTCCATCGGGGAAGGAAGTTTGAGCGATCCGGCGGGAAGTCCTCGCGCCCCGTCGGCCGTGTTCCTGATCTGGCGGGAATCGCCGACGATTCGGTCTGAATGTGCGGGTGATCCCGTAAGATGTTGCCATGGTCCGGCGAGAAGTTCAAGCGATCCCTCGGGAGGGCTCCAGTTTTCCAGAAGGAGTTCAAAGTGCGTCGGCGGGAGTTGGAAAGATCCCGTCGGAAGCGGACGAGCTCTATCGAAGGGCTCGAAGCGGTTCGGGAGGACGCGGGCAGATGGCCGAGCGGGAAGATGATGATGCACTCGTGCGTGCCAATGAGCGTGGTCTTGCCTTGTGCGTCTTCAGTGGGATCTGGTGTGCTCGCTGCGTCCCCTCAAGCAGATGATCCAGACGGTGTACATGGGCGGCCTCTTAGCGGGCGCCGTCATCTACGGCGGCCTGTCCGACAGGTGAGCCTCTTTGCTTCTCTCCGAAGGCCGGCCCCTTCGGGCTACCGGCCGCGGTGGCCCCTCCCCCCGCACGCGGGCGGGCCTTCTCCCTCCGCTCGCCGAGGAAGAAGGGCGCCCCCGAGTCGGGTCCTGCGTTTTTGTCTCAGGTGGGGTCGGCGCTCCGTCCTGATTTGGTCCTACCTGCAGCTGGGCGTCCTGGGCTCCTGCTGCGCCCTGTCGCAGTCTTACTGGGTCTACTGCGTCTTCCGCTTCCTGAGCGGCATGGCCGTGTCGGGCATCATCCTCAACACCGTCTCCCTGAGTAAGCGGTTTCGACCTCGGGGTCTTGGGTGGGCTCCGTCAGCCGGACCGACGCTGTTGCCGTTTTGTCGTCAGAGGTGGAGTGGATCCCGACCAAAACCAGGACTTTGGTGGGCACGCTCACCTCCTTCTACTTCACCTTCGGTCAACTGGTCTTGGCCGGCTTGGCTTACTGGCTGCGGGACTGGAGGAAGTTGCACTTGGTGGCGTGCGCTCCGCACATCCTCTCCTTTGCCTACAGCTGGTCCGTCCTCATTCCTGCCTCGGTTGCCCCCCCCTCGCGAATCGCCGTCTGAGCCAAACGTGTCGCCGCTCAGGTGGTTGGCGGAGTCGCCGCGCTGGCTGATTCTCAAGGGGCGGTCCCAGGATGCCTTGAAGACCCTCCACAGAGTCGCTCGCATCAACGGAAAACCCGAAGCGGTGGACAAGCTGACGCCGGAGGTTGCCCCGTCACGCGTCCGCAAACGACGCCTCGCGGCGATCCGCCGTCGCTCGTCAACGGGGGCTTGAACGCGTGCGCCGTGTGACCCGCAGGTGCTTCGCTCCCACATGAGCAAGGAGCTGGAGTCCGATCGCAAGACGCTGACCGCCTACGACCTGCTCCGGACGCCCGGCATGAGGCGCATCTCCGTCGGGCTCATCGCCGTCTGGTGAGGGACGACCCGGACCGTCGCGCCTTGCCCGAGTGAAGCGGCTAACGTTAGCGCAGGCGCGGGGCTCCCGTCATCGGGCTTGACTCCGATCACACACAAGTGGCCAATCGCTCCCCGCACACGGGGACCGCCGCCGCCTGACCTGACTCTGGCCTCGTTTCCTCGAAGAGACAAGATTCGCCACTTCCTCACACCGCCGCCGGTCGCCGCTCGCGTGACGTCCGCCCGTGTCCCTTTGCTAGGTTCTCCACCAGCTTCGCGTACTACGGTTTGGTGCTGGACCTGCAGAAGTTCGGGGTGAGCGCGCTCACTTTTCGGCCCGAGCCGGGCCGCAGCACGCTAAGCTGAGCTAAGTGCTGCCGTTCCTCGGCGCAGGTGAGTATTTATGTGATGCAGCTCAT
Organism: Hippocampus comes; assembly: GCF_001891065.2. Lineage (NCBI taxonomy): Eukaryota > Metazoa > Chordata > Actinopteri > Syngnathiformes > Syngnathidae > Hippocampus > Hippocampus comes. Next base: position 184,686 of record NW_017805988.1, read on the forward strand.
CTTCGGAGCCGTGGATTTTCCCTCCAAGTTTGTGGCTCTGGGGATGCTCGGCTTCCTCGGGAGGAGGGTGACGCAGGCCTTGTGCCTCCTCATGTCCGCCCTCTTCATCTTCGCCAACATCTTTGTCCCCGCGGGTGAGGCAAAACACACAATTCCAAAAAATAGAATGGACAGTATAGACTTATTTTTATTTTGGGGGGGAGGGGAAACGGAGGCAAGCGTCTGCTTTTCCAAACGCGCGCTTGGCGTTCTTCTGTCAGACATGCAGGCCATCAGAACCACGCTGGCGTGTCTGGGCAAGGCCTTCACCTCGGCGTCCTTCACCACCGTCTACTTGTACACCGGAGAACTTTACCCGACCGTCGTCAGGTAGGACATCATCGCTTGAGGAAAAAGCGCACGTGGTGCGATTCGCTCGTCGGGAACGAGCCAAGGATTGCGAACGCCGTCCTTTTTAAAGGACGGTCGACGAAACGATGACTCGCGTGCGCCCCACTCATGAGGGCTCGTCCTTCATATCTGGTGGGCGACATCGTTGAAAGATGAGCCGCATCGTCCCAAATCGCCGTTTTTCGAGAGTGCGCTCATCAGTCAAATGCTCGGTTCTGTTTACGTCACATTGCCGTGTTGCTCCGCAGGCAAACGGGGATGGGTCTGGTGTCCACGATGGCCAGAGTGGGCAGCATGGCGGCGCCCGCCGTCCTCATCCTGGATGAGGTAAACCCGCACGGTCGAATTGTCGGGCCGTCATCGCGAGGGCAGCCTCCCGAATGCCGTCTCGCGGCCCCCGCAGGTGGTCCCCGCCCTGCCCAGCGTGGTGTACGGGGGTGCGGCCGTGCTGGCTTCGGGCTTCGCTTGCCTCCTGCCGGAGACGCTCAACGTTCCGCTCCCGGACACCATCCGGGACGTGGAGGAGAAATGGTGAGCGGGCCGAGCGGCGAACGCCAACGACGGGAGGCTCCGTCCCGACCGCCGTCCGGGTTCACGCAAAGGGCAAAGGGACCCGTTACCGCGTCGCACGGCCGCGAAGCGTTTCGATGACGGATCGTCACAACTTGGGGCGCTAAGCTCAGTCGCGAAAAAAAGAAACGACTCGAACATCAGAAGCTGACATTGGTCTGCTTTCGCGCGAATGGAACTTTGAGGGCTAACATTAGGAGCAAACGTTACAGGCGCACGTTGACGCGAACGTCCTCCTCTTAATGTCGGCACCTAGCACGGGATCGGACAGAGTGTCCTGAAATCTCACCCTCAAGTCCAATACGGTACCGCCCACTTTGGTTTTGAAGTCACCAAGGTCATGCAACGACTCGTAGGACGGTAGCCTCGGGAATTCTTACAAGTTGTGGAGCGCAAACGAACGACTCGTAGGGCGGTAGCCTCGGGAATTCTTACAAGTTGTGGAGCGCCGTGACACAAAAAGCCTCCTGGTACGTTGGCTGCCTTTTTCAAACGGGTCTCATTTTCCACACAATCCGATGTTTTGGATTTGACCGAGGTGTGTCTCTGAAGGTCCGGAAGAAGCCTCGCCGGTCAGAAGCGGAAGAAGACGGACCTTTCGTCAGAAGATGAACAAGTGGGCCTGTCCTTAAAACAAGTGAAAGAAGTCGAAGGGAGCGGTCTCAACGCCCTCTGACCAATCACGGGTCACATCATGGCCGCTCATTCGCAGATGTGATCGATCGATCGATCCGCATTTCGTTTGTTGAATCGTATTCGTAATTGTAACGCGGTCACACGCGGCTTTCATTAATCTGAATTAATCAATGATTGATTTGAGGCCTGTGACCAGTGTGCTGTTCTATTAATTTGTGAAGGAGGCGGCAATCGCGTCGTGTTTCATTTTCAACTGTACGACAATCCTAATCTTGTATGTCGACATTTGTTTTCAAGAAACGAACACATGAAATAAGTTGGGGAGGAGTCAAAATTTGAACTCATTCAGTAAAGTTAGCTTTTAAAACTGACCCAGAGGCTTCGAGTTAATGAATCAATGTACACGTGAACTTAGAGTTTGGGTCCACAAATGAACACTTGAAATCCAATGTCATGCCTTTAAATTTCGAGCCAATGCAGAAAGACAAGACGAAAACAACAAGAATTTATTCATGTTTCATCCGAGTGACGATAGAATCGTGAATAATTATCAACTGCTCATGTCTTGCCGTCATATCTTTTCTTCTTGTCATTTCTTATGTGTTTTCTTGAGGAATGAAAAAACTGTATGTTGTGAAAGTCTGCTTGAGTCACTTTTTTTCTGCTCATCAACGGGATGCTGGCCGATGTTTTTGTTTCGCGTCTCAGACGAACCCACTCCGGTGACGTCATTCCACTTCCGCGTCTCAGACGAATCGGAGCGCATAGGTTCTTTGGGCTTTCGTTTGACTGACGACATCGTCGGCCAATTGCGGGCCTCCAATTCTCTGAACCTTTGTAAAGGAGGGGCGGGCGCGGCGACGCGCGCTCGCTCGCATAGCGGAAGAAAATGGCGGCCGTGGCCACCGAGCCAGGAGCTGCGGCGATTCGCACAACGGCGACGACCGACGACGGCTCACCGGAATCGGGCCCCAGCGTCCCGGGGCGCATGCAGGTCTCCCAGGACCCCGAGGGATTGCCGGAGCACGAGTCGGCCGTGGAGTTGTATCGGCCTCGCTCGGGAGACTCTGGCAACGGGGAGGACCGCCGCCATGTCAGGCCAGAGCCGCAGCCGGAGCCGGAGCCCGCGGCGGGAAAAGTCCAAGGGGAGGCCGCCAGCGACCCGCTCGTCCACGACCGCGGAGCCGGCGTCTCCCCCGGGGAAGCGGCGCGGAACGGCTCGGCGCAGGCGGCGTACCGAAGCATCCTCGCGCAGCCCAAGCCCACCTCCTCAGCCGTCTTCCTGCACTCCTTCCCGGCCGCCCGGCCCCCGCCCGGCGCCGAGGACGGCCTTTCGCTGGCGGAACCGGCGGAACCGACCACGAACGCCGCGGGCCGGGACCGAGGCTACGCGGCTTCGGTCCAACCGGAGCGAAGGCCCGTCGCTAGCCACGACGCCGGACGGGACGCTATCGCGGAAGGGGATCCGGAGCCCGAGGAGACGTACGCGGGTGGCGGGTCGCCGCAGCCGGACGGCAAGCCGGCCGAAGCCTCGGCCGAAGCCGAGACGGGTCCTTGCGCTCCGCGGCTCGGCGCCTGCGTTCAGGACCTGACCCTCAGCCTCGGCTCCGAGGTCCGGGTCTCTTTGGACCACGTCATCGATGACGCGCTGGTCGTGTCCTTCCGGGTGGGCGAGAAGCTCTTCTCCGGGGTTCTCATGGACGTTTCCAAAAGGTAAGGCTCACGCGGTTTCTGTCTTGACAAGCTTCCCGACGTCCGTCATTTGATCGTCAAAGGTGGGCGAGATGTGGCCACCGATTCCCGCTTTTCAACCGGGCGAATCCTTCCTTTGTGTCAAATGAGCCACACTCGGGCAAACGGCGCATTTTACTCTTTGCTGTTGAACGACAAATTGATGTGTGAGCTGAATGAAAGGACAAGGACGTGGAGGCGTTTCGTTCGGACGGGTTGTCCCATGTGAGTCTAAGGTTCTCCTTCCCTTTGCTCAGGTTCGGACCCTACGGAATTCCCGTCACGCCGTTTCCCCGACGCGAAGACCAGAGTCCACCTCAGAGGGCGGCGATCCCCGCGGAAGCTGCCGCCCCCGCGCCCCCAAAGCAGGAAGCGCCCACGGAGAAGGACTCGGACTCGCCGCCTTGCCCGTGGAGCGCCAAGCCGCCCCCGCTGTTCCAGGAGGGGGCGCCGTACCCGCCCCCGCTGTTCATCCGGGACACCTACAACCAGGCGTTACCTCAGCCGCCGCCCCGCAAGATCAAAAGGCCCAAGCGCCGTTACCGCTGCGAGGAGCCCACCTCCATCATGAACGCCATCAAGCTGCGCCCCCGCCAGGTGCTGTGCGACAAGTGCAAAGGCGTGGTGGCCGCGGCCGGGCGCCGGCCGGGCGCCGTGGACCTGAGGGGCGAGGAGGCGTCGCGGCGGCGGAGGGCGGCGGAGGGGCCCGTGTCCGCGGAGGTCAAGCGACTGAGGAGCGACGACAAAAGCGGTCGCGGCGACAGACGCCCCCCGTCGGGGATCCGCGTGTCCGCCGCCGCTTCCGCGTCCTCGCGCCGCGTCCTGCGGGCGGTGTCCTCGTCCTCCTCCTCCATTCGTCTGAAGCTGAACTCGAAGAAGGTTCTGGCCAAGGGAACCTCGGCGGATTGCGCCAAAACCGGCCAGGTTCTCAAGAGACTGCCACGGAACTCGCAGCCTCCGCCGCCGCTCGGGGAGAACCAGGACAGAGAGGGCGGCGGCGGCAAGGCTTTGACGCGTGCGGCGGCCTTGCAGAATCACAACCAGAACCAGAAGGTCCACTTCACCCGCCGCCTGCAGCACCTTAGCACCGCCCGGGTGGGCCCCGCCTCGCACACGGCGCTGCCGCCTCGGATGCGCCTCAAACCCCAAAGGTATCGTACCGACGACGCTCAGGCCCCCCCCTCCTCTTCCTCTTCCTCGCCTCCCAAACACGGCGCTCGCTCGGCCAGCTCGAGCCCCAGCCGGCCCGCGCTCGGCCCCGTGCCGCGCCTCGCCCCCGGTCCGAC
>NW_017805988.1:189396-190303 GCF_001891065.2 Hippocampus comes
GCCGCCCCCTTCTTTTTGTGAGGCCGAGGAGGCTCCTCCTCCTCCGCCGCCCCCTTGCCCCCTCCCGCACCGCGACATTTCGGAGAGCATAGAGCCGCCCCCGGAGCCGCTGTCCTTAGCGGCCCCCTGCCCGCCCTCCGCGGAGGCTCGGGTCGGCGACGAGGAAGGGGGCGAACCGAAGCGGCGACGCAAGTCTTCCACGTCGTCGTCCTCTTCCTCGTCGTCGACGTCGTCGTCCTCGGCGGTCTCCAAGTCGGTGTCCAAAAGCCTGCTGCCCGACGGGCGCACCGTGTGCGTGGGCGACATCGTGTGGGCCAAAATCTACGGCTTCCCCTGGTGGCCGGCGCGAGTGCTGGGCATCACGGTGGCGCGGCGAGCCGGCGCCGTGCTGGCGGCGCGGCAGGAGGCGCGCGTGTCCTGGTTCGGCTCGCCCACCACTTCCTTCCTGCCGCTCTCGCAGCTCTCGCCCTTCCTGGAGAGCTTCCAGTCGCGCTTTGACAGGAAGAGGAAGGGCCCTTACCGCCGCGCCATCTCCGAGGCCGCCAGCGCCGCCAAGCAGCTGACGCCCGAAGTGCGCGCGCTGCTCACGCAGTTTGAGACGTAGCAGTAGCGCAGGCCGCCGCCCTTATCCCCTCCGCCCGCCCCTTTGCTGGGGGAAGTCACCCCCCACTGTCGACTTTTTGGTTTTGATCGAGGCTTCTCACCACCGAGATTCTTCAGGTGTCGCGAGACCGATTTCAAGCAGCCTTAACAAGCGGCTCTGCCGAGCCAGTGTTTCCCAACCTTCCTCGAGATGTGCCGCTCACGTTTTTCTGCACGCAAGTCCCAATCCGGGTGAGGTGTGTTAAAAGTATCTGCCGAGATCAAGCCTCGATCTGATCTCGGCAATGCATTATGGCGGGGGGGG
>NW_017805988.1:190337-191447 GCF_001891065.2 Hippocampus comes
TTTAAAAAAATAATTTCACTGAAGGTACACCAAGGCGATAACTTTTTACAACCGTGAAAGTTAGCAGTGGTTCAAATCACATAAACAAAACAAAATGATTTATTCGGCTGAAAATCATGCGATCGGCCCCGATTTGCCATCGCATGTTGGGGACGAGGCGCGTGTTTGACTTTCGGACCGAGCGCGCCGTTGCATATTTGTGGCGTTTTGTTTTCAGTTTTGGTTTTATGTCCGTTTCGAAGGTTGGGGGGCGGGGGGGGGGGCAAGAAAAAAACAACCACCGCAGTTGATACACACACACACAATTTAAAATAACGTCCTGTTTTTGAATAAAGGATTCACCGATTATTCAAATCAGTCCAAGGCCAATTCCCAAAAATGTCGGCAGTCTTTCATGGCGGATGAGAAAAATCTGCCAATATTTACTGTTGGGGTTGAAATTGTGAGAATTTAGGACAATGTTCTATTCAACGAGGACGCGCAATGTTGAATTGATCCAAGTAGTCGTTGGTTCATTTGAGCAGCGATGAGTCGGCCATTTGCTGCTGCGCTTGTTATTTATTGGATTGGAAGTGAAGTGGACTCATTTCACTGATGCTAACGTGTGCCACGGCTCCTCGGTTGTTGGGAATCACTGGACTCAGCAAGCTAGGGAGGTGGATTTTTTTTTGGGGGGGGTGCATTTGGCTCGTGCGTTTTTTGTTTTTTTGGAGGGGGCGGGGGCGGTCATGCTGTGCTGAAGCCGAAGAACTGATCAAAACTGTGAAACTGTTCTCCAAACTGAGGTGAGGGCTTCAAGTCGTTTACGCTCGATCCCGGGCCTCACACCCCCCCCCCCCTTTCCAATGAAGACGACGATGATGATGGTGGTGTATTTTCCCTCTCTGTTTGTCTCCTGTTCCACTTTGGGACTCTTAATTTTTCCCACCCCGCCCGTCTGTTTGCAGATTAGAGATTCTGAAGAAAAAACGATTTGGTGTAAATGCTTTTTTTTTTTCTTTCCCTGATGTTTCAAATCTTAAATAAAACTTCTCTTTGAATTGTGGTCATTTGAGCTTTTTTTCTTCCGCTGCTGCTGCTGCGCCCGCGCGACTCGAGGCTGCTACCCCC
>NW_017805988.1:191609-206876 GCF_001891065.2 Hippocampus comes
CCCCCGCTGCCCTCGCGGCGCCTCCCCCCCCCCCCAGCGCTCTCTGTCTCTCTCTTTTTTCCCCACCCCGCCTCTTTGTTCTCGGATTTTCTTACCTGCAAACAGAGTGTTTGGAAGCAAGCAGAGTGGGGAAAATACTGCCATGTTGGCATCGCCACATGAGCAGGCGGCCAAAGTCCAAGACGCAAAAAAAAAAAAAATAACGCGAGCCGCACGTGGCCGGCCGCGGTTGCACTTTGGCGCGAGGCGACGACGGCCTTTCCGGCCACTCGGCGATCCGCGGGTCCAAAACCCCCCCGAGAGAGCAACTCCGTGTTCGAAGCGAACTTCAAGTGCACTTGTGGCAAATCTGCTTGCTACTCGTACTCATGGTGACGTCAAAGTCACCAAGCCCTTCACTCGGACTGCCCCCTTGTTGTATTCGTCGTGTCCAATATTAGAGGCGGGGGAGGGGGGCAAAAGGTCAAACTACCAGTCGGACGTTTGTTCCACGAGTGCGTGCAATTTTTTTTTTTTACTCGTCAAGCCAACGATGTATCTCCTCCGCTGGAACTCGCCGCTTATCAAACGCTTTGACAGCTTGACTTAGTCGACGAGGCGTTTGTGCGCACCGGACTCGTCAGGTTTTGACATTTCGCCCTCGCCGATGTCCGCGCCACGAGCCGAGTGCGCGCTGCAACGCTTTTCCATCCGCCATCCGAGCGGCCTCACGTCAGAGTTTGTGGTGACATCATGTGACGTCTCTGTCGTTCCAGCTCCGCGTCCCTGAAGAGCTGCTGACGTCATCTGCGCCGCCGCCATCGGCCCGCCCGTGCCGAATCAAAGCGAATGAGTCTATTTATGGAGCCGATCGCCGACGTCGCCGCCCCTTTGGTCCGGGACGCTCGTCGAGCAGAGCACGCTGGCTTCCTCTTCTTCTTCTTCTTCTTCTTCTAATTCACGTTAGCTTCTCATAGGAAGAAGGATGAGCAAGGCAATAAAATATTGCACGTGGTGTCGCGTGTGATTGATTGGTGAATCCAGTTTCTGCTGCTAAAAGGCGCCAGTGGGATGTCACTCGCCAAATATCCATTCGGCATCATTACTTTCGACAGATGAGTACGGTCGTTATTTTGGTTGGTGTCAACAATGTTTGGGGGGCGGGGGGGGGGTCAGTGCTTCCCTGCCGAAAGGCCTTTGTTGAAATAAAAACGGAAAATCTCGCGTGAAGATACAACGAAGCTGACGATTAATGTCATCGCACAACTATTCGGATCATCAATCGATCGTCTTTGTGGAACGATTGTCCAAATTCGTTGGAATGTCGGCCTCTCGACAGGAAATATTGGCCGATTTCCGTCGTCCATCGATGAAAGCCGACCGATGGTTTGATTGCTCTCTGCGTTGGGGAAACGATCAACGGTCTTGCTCGATTCTCGGACGGGCGTCTTTGATCGGCGCGAAGTGATGTTTGGAGCGTTTTGGGATTGGAAAACCTGACACCTGCGGCGACCAAGGAGGAAATGCGCGCTTGCGCCGCATTGCGCAGCTTTCTGTCCAGGAGGTCTTGCGTTGTGTGTTTTGTTCGTCACAAATGGCAAAGAACGCCGCAGCTCGGAACAAGATGAAGACCCCCGTGCGCGCCGAGGCCCGTGATGACGACACGCTCGCTCGTGGCAGGAGAAAAGGTAAAAAGGGCGTTCCCCTATACGTTACGCCCCCCCCCACTCCCCTTGTAATCACCCAGTGAGAGGCGACATTTTAAAGGTGGCACCGTGAAGAGTTTTGCTGTTGTGGTGATGGCAGTCTGTCAAAATCCCCAACTGGACCCAAAGTGAGCGTCGGCTCCCTCTCGCAGGCAGGCAGGCAACATCTCAGTCCGAACCTTTGGCTGACCGGCTCGGGACCTGAGACGATTCGGTCCACAACCTCAAGCAGACTCAAGACGAGTGCAATTGCCGACCCCAATTTCCGGATTCACCGGAAGCACGGGGGACTCGTATGAGTCAATGGACAGACGCCAGGCGGCGCTGTCATCGTAAACACCGCCGACTTGGAGGATTTGCTTCACCGGCTGCAGTCGGACGAGTCAGCACCTTTCAGCACAGCTGACCGCAACGTTTTGGATCACTGACTTGAATAGACTGTACCGCTTCGCTGTCGCCATCTGGCGGCGGTGGTTCGAAGCGCACTCGTCTCTCAAGAGCCCAAAGAGGCAAGCAAACGACAGCTCACACTACCACCCCCCCCCCAAAAAAAAATGTTGCAAATCCCAACATGGAGGCGAAACAAAAAACACAACGGGTTTGGACCGATGTCCTTGTCATTTTCTGTTTCGTATAGGAAGTCCGATTTTTATTGGGGGATGCCAAAAGATTGAATTTGAAGGCCGGCCGCCTTTCCCAGGCCTCCATTGGCGCGATTACGGAAGCGGCTTCGGTGTCCTCTTGAAAACGTGAACGCGTGCAGCGGCCTAATGGCTAATAGTGTAATCATTGATGAGGCGACGCTCCTAAAGTAATTGATTTATCGCTCTGTGTTTTTCAGGTGAAAGTCCACGAAGATTATGGCTCGATTGTTTCGCCTCAGCCGGGCCGAGACGCGGAACGCTTTTGTTTCTTTCCCGCATCAACATGGCTGCCGGTCAAGACGACTGCAAGGTAAAGGGCATTATTGATCTTAAGTGGAAACTATAAAAACAAGTATTCACACAAAATCGAAGGAGGGGCCGGAGGGGGGGGGGGACCAGTATAGTGGAAAAACTCAATCGACTCCTGTACTTAAAAGTAAGTGAAAATACAGACTATGAAATGGACTCAAGCACAAAAAGAATTTTGTCCAATATCTGTTTTGATAACTTGTCACAAAACTCTATGCAAATGACTTAACATGTTTTACAATCTTACACAGTCCTCGTAGGATGAAAAAAAAAATCATGTTGCCTTACACGAGTTTAGCAGCTTGCTAGCATTAGCTCAACTTCCATGCTATTAAATCGCGTTCCCATATTGTTGTCAAGTGAAAGTAAAAGTGGAAAGAAAAAAAGCTCATGAGCTGCTCATGAGCACGACCGAAAAACGACACCTTAGCCGTATGGGTTGAGGTTTTGCGCTCCCCTTACGAGGTTCAATGAGGAGGGGAGCAGCAGCGTTTTGGACCAACCGGAGACGCTTGAGGGAGGACTGGATGACTCCAAAATAACGGAGCCCAGATGGAACGGAGGCACGGCTTACTGTTTCGAAATGCCCCCTCCGTGTCATCACCTGCTCAGGCTGAAACAAGCGCCACTTGGACCAAGTCCAAAGTACAAATAATTGCTTTTATAGCGTCGGGAGAAAAGTGTTGCAAATGCAAAAACATTTTGTGACAAGCGGGGCAGATTGACCTCTGCTTGCTGTGGGTTGTGCATCTGATATTTGCTCCACGTACAGCACGTTGGTTGATTTCAAGCGCTCAAGAAGTACACTTGAGTTGAGTCGCGTTCATGTCGGAAAAAGATCAACTCCAGTGCGGCGATCTGATCAAATTTCACCGGACCACTTAGTCGCCCGCCACCACTGTGGATGAACAACCTCCGTGCTCGCGCGACCGAAATGAAAGCGCGGTGGCACCGCGTTGATGGAGGCGGTTCAAAGGCGGTTCACCCGGCTACAGGCCGCCCTCTACAGGCGCTTGTCATGAACTGCGGGGTCAGGGGACGCTTGACTGGGGTCACCGTGACAAGTGTATCTGCGCAGATTTCAAGAAAATATTTGGCGCGTGGGGGGAGTGCAAATGAGCAGCAGAAACGGGACGTTTGTTCCGTGCAGAGTCAGGATGACGTCCCGAGGGGGCGCGGCAGCGAGTCGACCAAAGAGCCGATCGGAGAGCAGAAGTTGGGCTCGGACATGATTTACACCATCGAGGACGTCCCACCTTGGTACTTGTGCATCCTGCTCGGCCTGCAGGTAGGCCGCAAAGGTCCGCCGTCGCCGTCGCGCGGCGAAGCGGCCGCCGTCTGGTCCCTCCCCTGTGCGCAGCACTACCTGACCTGCTTCAGCGGCACCGTGGCCGTCCCCTTCTTGCTGGCCGAGGCCATGTGCGTGGGCCGGGACCAGAACACCATCAGCCAGCTCATCGGGACCATTTTCACCACCGTCGGAATCACCACGCTCATCCAGACCACCCTGGGAGTCAGGTGAGCGCCGGCGGTTGGCCCCCCAATTCCAAACAAGTCCGCGGTCGTCGGTGATATTTCGCCCTTTCTTGGTGATGGGCGAAGGGAGGTCAGCTGAGTCAAAAGATTGTCGCCGGGCGAGGGCGAAACCGACCTCGATCCAAATTGTCACGCGTTCACTCGACCGTCGCGCTCGAACCTTCGGTAGGCGGAGCTTACGGAGCTCGAGCGAGCTTCCCTTGCTGGCAGGGTCGCCACAACACTTTCTGGCAAAGGCAACCCCTCCCCGTGTGACTTAAAAAACAAAACATTTCGAACACGACGGCAACCCGGCGGGCGGTTGTGTTGAAGGAGTTGGAGTGAGGGTTACAATTCTTGAAGGTGCCTGAATGCCAGAGCACCAGCGAGTTGATGGCAAGGAAGGCGAATGAGCAGAAGCAGAAGCGAACGCTTGCGCCGATAGCCAAGATGACAAGTGCCGAAATAGACGACGACGTCATTGATCGCTCCGACGCGACTCCCGAAAGCGTCGGAACAGCGTTGGGAGCGAGTCGCGACTCTTCGGAGCGCTCGCAGGACGGCCCGAGCGGTTCCGTGAGGGGGAAAGGCGAAGCTTGTGAGAGCACGCGGGAAAAGTTGCGATGGCGCGCAGCGGAAATCTTGCTAGCTGATTGTGGCCGTTGTTGTTGTTGTTGTTGTGTAGACTTCCTCTCTTTCAAGCCTCCGCGCTGGCCTTCCTCATTCCTGCGCAGGCCATCCTCGGCTTGGAGCGATGGGCCTGCCCCAGCCAGGGTGAGCGCAAACCGCACTGCCTGTCTTTGTGTGTGCTTGGGGGGGGGTAACATGTCCGGGGCTATCTCTGTGCTTGCTCACCTTTTTTTGTGTGTGCGCGCGTGCCTGCCTGTTGACAGAGGAGATTTACGGCAACTGGACCCTTCCGTTGGACACGTCGCACGTTTGGCAGCCTCGCATCAGAGAGGTCCGTCCGTCCGTCCGTCCGTCCGTCCGTCCGTCTTGGCGTTTTTGGGAGCGATTGACGGGAACGGTCACGTGCGTGTGCGCGCCAGATCCAGGGCGCCATCATGGTGTCGAGCACGGTGGAGGTGGCCATCGGTCTGCTGGGGCTGCCGGGCATCCTGCTGGAGTACATCGGGCCGCTGACCGTCACGCCCACCGTGTCGCTCATCGGCCTGTCCGTCTTCAACACGGCCGGCGAGCGGGCCGGATCGCACTGGGGCTTCTCGGCGCTGTGAGAGCCGCCCGCCCGCTTTGCGCCGGCGCCGAGCCCGCGTTCGCGCTGACCGGCGTGTTTGCGGCCGTCCAGGTGCATCCTCCTGATCGTGCTGTTCGCTCAGTACCTGCGGACCACCTCGCTCCCGTTTCCCGTCTGCAGCAGGAAGAAAGGGCTGCGGCTGAGCCGGGTTCACGTCTTCAAGATGTTCCCCGTAAAGGACGACTCGGCCTCGCCGCGAGCGTTCGCCGCCGCCGCCGCCGCCGCCGCCGCCTTTCCCACAAATGCTTGTTTTGCGCTCAGATCATCCTGGCCATCGTGCTGGTGTGGCTGCTGTGTTACGTCTTCACCCTCGGCGACCTTCTGCCCAGCGACCCGCGACGCTACGGCCACAAGGCGCGCACCGACGCCCGCGGGGACATCATGACCTCCGCCCCCTGGTTCAGGGTGCCTTACCCCTGTGAGATCAATCGCCGCTCGTCATCGACCTCGCCATCTCGCCGTGCCGTGCCGCACCGGACCGCTATGCTAGCCCCCTTCAATTCACCGAATCACGTGACCGACTCGCCACCGTTCTCCCAACACCTCTCGACTGCATCCACCTTTCTGTCGCTGTCTCCACAAGTGAAGCGTTTGAAGGGAACTCCCATTTTAAAAAAAAATATTTCTATATATATATTTTTTTGGTAACACGTGACAATGCGCCGCTACTCCAGGCCAGTGGGGGGTGCCGATGGTGACGTTGGCGGGGGTGCTGGGCATGTTCAGCGCTACCCTGGCGGGCATCGTGGAGTCCATCGGCGACTACTACGCCTGCGCTCGCCTCGCGGGGGCGTCGCCGCCTCCGGTGCACGCCATCAACAGGTGAGACGGCACCTTCAAGCGTTGGAGCGCGCCGGCGCTGACGTCCTTTTGCCATCCTTCCATCCTTCCCGCAGAGGAATCTTCACGGAGGGCGTGTGCTGCATCATCGCCGGACTCCTGGGCACCGGCAATGGATCCACGTCCTCCAGCCCCAACATTGGCGTGCTCGCCATCACCAAGGTACTCACTCACTCGGTCGCTGCGGTGGGACTGAAAATGAGTCTTCTCGCCAGCTCCACTAGAGGGCGCTACCAGACTTGTTATTAAAGATGACCGCGACGATTCAAGGCAGCTGGAGTGCTTGGGACGGTCCATTGTTGTTGCTCCTTGAATCAGTGCAAAAAAAAAAAAACAAATTCTCAAAACTTCAAAAACATTTTCGCTCCCATTTCATGTGATTTTCGCAGCGTCGTTTGCCGGAGGCTTTTTCTTTTTTTCTTTGGCGAAGCATTTTCCTGCGGGTTTATTTTTTTTCAATTGCAGTTGGAGTGACGGTGTTGGTTTTGGTTCACTCACTCTCGTGGCAGGTGGGCAGCCGCCGTGTGGTTCAGTACGGCGCCGCCATCATGTTGCTGCTGGGCTGCGTGGGAAAGTTCACGGCTCTGTTCGCGTCGCTGCCGGATCCCATCCTGGGGGGGATGTTCTGCACGCTCTTTGGTGAAAGTCGCCCCTCACGTTCGCTCACCCGCGTTCAATAGTCACTGTGCCATTTTGTAGCGTGGCCGGGGAAAAGTGAGTCCGCTGTCCTTGCCTCGGAATTGGCCACGATGCGATGAGCGTTTCGAGTTCAGGTCGCCCTTTTTAAGAGAAAAAAGAACCAAGCGGGCGGGGTCAAGGATTCGTCCGGATGTTATAGGCCCGCTATGGTTGTCGCTCGGGCTTTTGAATGGACCTTTTCGAAAAGAAGTCAGCCACGGCTGAGCTGTTTGTCGATTTGCGTCAGGCATGATCACGGCGGTGGGCCTGTCCAACCTGCAGCTGGTGGACCTCAACTCGTCCCGCAATCTCTTTGTGCTGGGCTTCTCCATGTTCTTCGGCCTCACGCTGCCCGCCTACCTGGACGCGCACCCCAAATGCATCGAGACGGGTGCGTGCGCGCCGCCGACGCCGCCCGCGCGGCCACGCGTGTGTGTGCGCGCGTGACCCACGAGCTGTCGTGCGCCCGCAGGTGTGGAGGAGCTCAATCAGATCCTGACGGTTCTGCTGTCCACCGAGATGTTTGTCGGCGGCTTCCTGGCCTTCTGCCTGGACAACACCGTGCCAGGTCAGCCCGGGTTCTTCTTACAATCGCCGCACCAACCCCAATGATTCCGTGAGAGCGAAAGCCCGGACCGGTGGGCCGGCGGACCGCCTCGAGCCGGCATCGGCCGACTCTTCTCGCATTCCCTGGCGCCCTTGCTCCGCACCCGGCCAGGCCCCGCACGCTCGGACGTGTGAGGACAGGCAGTGAGAATGAGTGCGGCTCAAACGGTCGCTTTGGAATCCAAATTCCATTTTTATCGGCGGAGTCGATGCGACGGCCCAAACGAGGAACGATTCTCCCCAAAATATTTGCTAGCCTGCGCATGTCCTCGCTGTCGCCGCGGTCATGACGGCGTCGTTGCCGCGACGAGGTCGGCAGCGCCACGACGCTCGGGCGTGATGACCGTGCCGACGGCTTTTCTGTTCAGGCTCGAGGGAGGAGCGCGGGCTGCTGCAGTGGAGCGCTTTGACGTCCTCGTCGCTCTCGTCGCCCTCGTACGACTTTCCCGTGGGGATGGCTCTGGTGCGACGCGCCCGCTGGCTCAGAAGACTCCCCATTAGTCCGACCTTCAAGGGGTGGAGCTCCGGCCAAGATTCGCCCTCCGAAGGGGAGGTGGCGCCGCAACTTGGACGGGAAGATGCGGACGTGTCCACCCAAGTGTAACTTGTGTTTGCGTACGTGTGCATTGTGCAGTTGGATTTTTGTGCCGCGCGCTCACAGCCAAGGAGAGGTGGAGGCGTATTTTCATTCTCACCAGACCTTCATTCATTTTCAGCAAAAAAAAATTGGTGTGAAAACCGACTTTTGTCTCACATAACACCCGCTGTGTCATGTGATACTGGAGTTTTTGAAGCCTCTGTATCACCCTTGTCATTTTTTTGTCTTGAAAAGACAGATTTATACTGTGAAATATGTACATTTTACTGCAAGATGTTTTTTTTTTCTTTCCCAGGAGGACCAATAAAGGCTCCGGTGTGATAGAAATGACATTTTCAAGCCAATAATTTCATGGCTCGGAATTCACAGAGTGAACTGTCATTATTTTTTTCGGAACTTCAATTTATTAAGAATCAGTGCTGGAAGCAGCATTTAGTTTGCTTGCTGCTAATACAAGTTAATCAGAAGTTTCTGTCACTTAAGTTTTGAAAAGCGTTGAATATGTTAAATGCTTTTTTGGGGGGGGCCCTACTTCATAGAAATGAGTTTGTTGTTTGAATCTCAACCCAAATCGAGACTTTTCTCCCCTTTCAACAGATAACGTAAGCATTTGTTTTTTTTACCAAAGCCCTTTTTAACAAATTGTCCATTGTTATTCAATATTAATCCACGTGCGATTTTTTCCATAAATTTGGTGCTAAACAAAACACCACCTCAAATAATGTCGCAGATATGTTTTTCCTGATTTAACACCAACTGAAATTGTGATTTTGTCAAAATCCGCAACAAGTAAAAATGTACTGTTTTCGTTTATCGCCTGCTGGCGGCGGTAGTGAGACGATTCGTGAAGAATTGAACCAAGAATACCAACGAAGAAATACAGCGGCGTTTGTGTGTTGCAGTTGAGAGATGCGGCTTTCGCTTTAAGCCCATGATTTTTTTTTTTTTTTACTGAGTTCTGGTGGCTTCTACTGGGCCTTCCGGTGTCGCTAACCGCTGTCGGGACAGATGCCAGGATTCGAATCGGAACAACTTGAGGTGAATTGTTACGTTCATTTTCAATTCTTATTCTTATTTATTTGTAACACGCCATAACTGCTTAGCTAAGATAGAACTTACAAATAACAGTGTCCCCACAAACGAGTATATTTATTATTTTTGTTTGTTTGTTTTGGTTTTTTTTGAAGGGGGCGGGGGGAACCGTCTTAGTCGTAAAGCGTTTTACCAAATCGGCGTCCGGTTTACGGCAGTGAGTTGATCCTTCAATCCGGAAGTGGCGCGCAGGTGAAGTCGGCGTCTTGCAAATCAGAGAATAAACGCAAACGTTGCCATTTGATCATCTCTGGAAATCGCGAGGGTCTGACCACGCGTCCGAGAAGTGATATTAAGCGTATTCGACAACAAATATGAACCACTTGACGATTGACTTCAGGCCGGGGCACGTGAAGCTGCTGCAGGTAAACTCGGAAGCAATGACCAGAGATGTGCGTAATATTTCAAAGATTCGTTGATTGCCACGAGAGCAGCATGATCAGGCAGGTCGTTTCAAGACTCTCCCGGTCACGTGAGTGCCATTTTTCCTGTGACAAATGTAGAGCAAGTTGGGACCGTGTGAAAATCACTGCGGCGATTTCTGGCCAACGTCTCGATGCTGACCAAGTTTCAAACTCGCACAACTTTCTTCATCTTTCTCCTATTTTCAAAAGACTCACCGGTCACCTTGGTAAACACACATACAGTTCTGTTCATGATTTCTTATTCGTTCGCTGATGAAGTAAATCCAGTCACGATGCGAAAACAACGGCCAAATTCAGCCCTTAGAAAAATCACAATGCAATAGGAAAGTAGGGCATCATAGTGACCTCATTTTCATGATGGGGGAACGTGTGTGTGTGTGTGTGTGTGTGTGTGTGTGTGTGTGTGTGTGTGTGTGTGTGTGTGCGCGTGTGTGTGAGAGAGAGAGAGAGACTGGTGTGCGTGAGACGTGTATTTTATTTGATATATTTTTTGCACTTAAATTGCTCAAAGGGTTGAGGTCTGGTCTGGACAATCACAATGCATTTGCGCAGCAGGAGGACCCTCCGGCGGGGGGTCGCCGCGTCCTGGTGACGGGGGCCAGCGGTCTCCTGGGCCGGGCTGTCCTCAAGGAGTTCCAGAAGCGCGGCTGCGCCGTGACGGGGACGGCGTACCGCAGGGCCGGCCCGTGCCTCCTTCGCTGCGACCTCACCGATGAGGATGCCGTCAAGACGCTCATGAGTCAGTGCAAGGTAACGGGCCCGCGCGCGCCGCTCACGCAACTTTTGGGGTATAAATTCAAAATAAATAAATAAAATAACCCCCACCCCCCACCTACAGTGGTGCAATGAAGGTTGTGTCATGCGCTCACGTGTGGGGAAGGAGAGCCCCAGTTGTTGTTTATTCAACGGACAGCTCCAAAATGACAAATGAGTGTGACAGGCCACAACTTGGAGCTCCATCAAGACAACCTCATCGGGAAACAAACGGGAAGTAGGAGCCAACCAAAGTCAAACCAGTCAATGATATTTTGCGATGAGCAAGACTAAGACGAGTGCAGGGAGCGACCAAAATGGAAGCCGCGAATGGTGATCGACGACTCGTGAGAAAACCTGCCAAAATAAAAGCACGAACGGGAGCCCGTTGGGACGTCGGAGGCGACCAAAAAGAAAGCGGTACGCGGTGGTTTGTGACATGCGAAAATGGGAGTCGAGCGGGAAGCAGGAGCCTTCCAAAGTCAAAGAGGCACGAGCGAGCCTTTCTGAAACCAAAAGTGTTTGATTGCGTGACTCGTTCTTCTGTGGAACCCTCGCCATGGCAAAAAGGACCAAAGGGCCAAGAAAAAGCCAAACAAGCGCAGTCCTTTGGTACGACAATGCCAGCTTGATGCAGCGTGTGTGGTGTGTGTGTGTGTGTGTGTGTGTGTCCGTGCGCGTGGCACAGCCTCACGTGGTGGTCCACTGCGCAGCGGAGCGTCGCCCGGACGTGGTGGAGCGCCACCCGGAGGCGGCGGAAAACATCAACGTGCACGCCACCGCCATCCTCGCCAGGGAGGCCGGTGAGTCGGCCACGCGTGCTCGATGGCGCCGGTGCGAGATTGATGTGACCGCTGCGCGTGGCGCCCGAGACACGTGATGTTTTGTGACGGGGCGCGCCCGCCCGGCCGGGTGGCTCTTTTGTTAGCGTGTTGCGGCGCATTCCTCCTGTACATGAGCAGCGACTACGTGTTCGACGGCCGGCGTCCGCCTTACGGCCAAGACGACGCCCCGAGCCCCGTCAACGCCTACGGACGCAGCAAGATGGAAGGAGAGCGCCAAACGCTGCGATACTGCACACGTCAGTCCCGCGCGCCGTCGGGCCACGGGCCGACGCCCGCGCCTCTCGTCCGTCAGGCGGGGGGGCCAACGTGCTCGCCTCTCGTCCGGCAGGCTCGGCGGTTCTGCGCGTTCCCGTCCTGTTCGGCGAGGTGGAGTCTGTGAGCGAGAGCGCCGTGACGGCGCTGTGGCCCAAAGTCCTGCGGGGGGCGACGGCGGGCGAGACCTGCGCCCTGGACCACTGCCAGCAGCGCTTCCCCACGCACACGCAAGACGTCGCCGCTGTCTGCTGGAACATCTGCCGCGCCGCCGCTCGGGTATGCCCTCCTCCTCCTCCTCCTTCTCCATCTTCTTCGTCTCCTCTGTTGCAATATCTGCCACTCAAGGACAGTTTGATGACTCCACCGTATGCTCGTACATCTTCATGGTTGCCCCGCAGAGTACACGATTCTATCCCAAAAATCCCTATCTGTGTGCGTGTATATTTGCTCGCGTGTCTGCCACTCGGTTCTTCTCAATACTTCTGAACAAGCGTCAGTTGGATCATCGCCACTTTGCCACTTGGGTGCACTTTGGTTCTTATTCGTGGGGGTGGGGGGGAGGGGAGAGCAAGAAAGCTGCCACCCGGGTACATGTTTGCTTTTCCTCAATATTGATCTGCTTTTTGTCTTGAAATGATCGTCTTCCTCTTATTTCTGTCTGTATTGATATGGAAAGGTCGGCCATTTTGTTTTCAGGTGGCTATGAAGAGCCGCCCCCGCGCCGCCTTCTCAATCGTTCTTCCTAATTGTAGGACGCGGGCGTCGCCGCCGCGCTTCTTTTTGGCGATGAGGATCCCGAAGCATCGCCGGGAACGCGCGTCCGGCCGTGCCGGCGGCGGTCGGGAATGATTGTTGCGATCCCTTCGTTACTGTTCGTGCCGGTTTGTGTGTGTAGGACGATTCCATCCGAGGAATCTTCCATTACTCCGCGAAGGAGCAGATGACCAAATACGAGATGGCGCTCGCCATGGCCCGGGCCTTCAACCTTCCGTCCGATCATCTCATCCCGGTATGCGATTGGTCGCTCGCACTCTGAGCGGGGGAGTCACGTTGGGTTCTGAATTTTGTTGTTGTTGTTGTTTTTCTCGCCGCCAACCAACCCGTCCACCCCGCCGGCAGCTGACGGAGCAGCCGGCGGGGGTGGCCGCCGCGCGACCGCTGAACCCTCGCCTGGACTGTTCCCGTCTGGAGGTGCTGGGCCTCGGCGTGGAGCCGCGAGCGTTCGCCTCCGCCGTCTGCGACTGTCTGTGGCCTTTCACCCCCGACAAACGCTGGAGGCAGACCGTCTTCCACTGAGCGCCGCCGTGTGCGCTCGCCTCGTCCTCCTCGCAATGACGACGACGCGACGCGTGCTTTTGGAGCATCCTTTCTTGATGCAAAGACCAGTTCGAAAAAAATAAAAGAAAAGCTCACTTTTTGGAGTTACTTTGGAGAAAAAGGTGGACATAAAAAAAAAACAAAAGGATGAGGCTAATTTAATAAAAAGTGGATTTTCACAAGAGTGAAAAAATGGGGTCTTTTTTTTGACAAAACAAATCCCCCCTCCCTCATCCAAATGTTTTTTCAGAAAATCTACTTTTCTTTTTTTCTTCTCAAATATATCCCAAGTTCTCTCTTCAAAATAGGCATTGCGTTACAGAAAAGTACATTTTTAGAGAAAAAAATTGGAGGGAGGTTTCAAATGGGGAATAAAAATGAATTATGAGCGTATTATGTGTCAAAACGAGCATTCTGCGGGGAGTCCTTTTGAGAACAGCCGTTCCCCCAAAAGTCGAACGTTGTGGAAGAAACAAAAGAGTCTTTTCAAGGAACGAAATTGTGGCTTATTGAGAAAGGCAGAAAATGGAATGTAAGCCCGCTCAAAGCAAACGCTCCCGAATGTCCTCGTGGGGGCGGGACCATCCTGAGCTATGAAGCTTGAGTTGTTCCCCAGCAGAGGGCGCCGAGCGAGACGGCCTGTGCGTGCGCCTTGCAGACCGAGTCCGTCACCGACCCGACCTTTGGCCTTGTCTTGCTCAGCAACGTGTCTCTTCTTGTTCCAGTTGTTCAGAGGACGGTGATCTCCTCCTCCTCCTCCTCCTCCTCCTCCAACTCCTCGTGCGTCTGCAAAGCGTCCCGACGCACCGGTGAGTTTTCCCGCTGGCGGCGCAAACGCGCGCCTCTCGCGTCACCTACCAGGAAGAGCCGCGGGTGGTACAGGACCAACTCGCGGGTGAGCTTGAGCAGGTCGCCGTTCAGACTGTGGAAGAGTGACGGAACCAGAACCAGCGCCAGGTTGTGTGCCGACATCTTGTTGACCTGAGAGAACGTCTGGACCCTGACGACAAAGCGACACCGCCAGCGGCCCCGTGTGACGGCAGGTGCGCACCGGCAGAAAAAAAAACATTTTCACTTTTCCGTCGGGTGAACGAAACCTTGTCAGTTGAAACAAGCGAGCGTTTGTGAGGCAATTCTGCCTTTTCCGTCTACTTGCATGCAGGAGGTCATCCCGAATGATGTTCCTCCACGCTGACTCACATGTGGAAGTGTCCAAACAAGGCATTGAGCGTGACTCGCTTGGCGGAGGGCAGCTGCCGGAGCAGGCGTCGGTAGGCGGAGAACCTGGCGCGCTCATCTGAAATGGCTTCACACACAAAAGTACGACCACTGGCACGACGTTCGCAAGTCCAGGTACCGCCGTACGCCGGGATTAACCCCCCCCCCCCCAAGTCGCTCGGTGCCGTACACGGGTGAATGCGAAAACCGGGGGAAAAAATAATAATAATAATCGTGATGAAGCGGCGGCCACGCCGTCCTACCCACCGGCGGCGCGCATCCAGTCCTTGCGGTCGCTCTCGGGAAAGAGTTGCCCTTCCTGTTGCCGGATGTACCGCTTGAGGGCGGCGGCGGCGTCCAGCGCGCCCTGTTCGTCCGACTCCAGCGGGGCGGAAGACGGCGATCTCAGCAGGGCCTCCACCAGCTGGGACACTTTGGAGGCCAGGCCGCAGCGCCGGTAAACGCCCTCCACCTTCAGACCTGAACGTCGGCAGGACGCGCGAGAAGGAAGACGAGGACGTGAAGGCGCCCGTCGAAGACAAAGCCCGCGGGAAGGAGAAGAAGGGGGGGAGTCAGGACCGTAGCTCTTGACGTGTTGGATGCATCGCTGGACGGCGAGCGGCACCGAGTCCGTCTCCTTGAGGTCGCTCGGCGGATACGGGTACGGGGTCGGGTCGGAGCGGACGGGAGATTCCCCGGCGTCCGCAGCGCCCAAAGCGCCCTGCAGGAGGCGGTACCATCTGCCGCAGCTCTCGTGCTCGTCAAAGTGCAGCGACACGCGCCTGCGCGCACACGCCACAGCGACACGCGTCACCTGACCGACGGCGGCCCCGCGCGACGAGCGGCGGCGTGCCCCACCACCGACCTGTGCCCGAGGACCACGGTGACGAGGTCTTCCGACGGGTCCATTTCTGAAGAAAGGCGGAGCGGCACCAACGTTCCTTTGAGTGCGGCTCGTCGCGTTCGGATGGAGCGTCGATCCCGAGGGGAGGCTTACCGTGGTGACTGAGCGCGCTCAGCTCCATCTTCAAGGTGTGCTTGGCGTCTCGGCGAACGCGATGGACGCTGACGCCGCCGTCCCACAGCAGCAGCCAGGCCTCCGAGTTGTCCGAGGCGCCGCCGTCTTCCAGCACGCGCACTTTGCTCACCCCCACCGCTCCGCACACCTCGGCGTACGACACGCCGGCCGGGAGGATCACCTGGAAAACGGCTCACGTCACCAGTCTGGTCGG
>NW_017805988.1:206898-215239 GCF_001891065.2 Hippocampus comes
CTTGAGGATGTGCACCAGGTGAATGAGCAGTTCGTCCTCACTGTCGGCCACGCAAACGAAGCGGTTGTCTAACGTGATCAACTCAAACTGAAAAGTCGCCCTGCGGGGAGGAACACTCGTCAGTGCGCCGCTCCCTCGTGCCGCCGCCGCCGCCGCCGTAGCTTCAGGGGACCGCGTACCCGTCTTTTCGGAAAAGCGACAAAACCTCCCGCAAGTCGAGCACGTCGCAAGCCGCCGAGTCGTTTTCCACCGAGAAGAGGAAGCGATCTTCTTCCAGTTTGCCGTGAAGCTCCTCGTCTTCGTCTCCTACGCGCGCGCACGCGACTCTCGTCATCTGCGATCCCGTTTGAATTGAAAAAAAAAAACGTTTACCTGAGCAGCTGGACTCCGCTCTCCTATGTCCCGATTTGGGCAAGTAGGGCGGAACCTCTGTGGAAAAAAAAAAAAAAAAGGGGGTCGGGGGCATAAGAATATTTCAGTGTGCGCGCGCGCGCGTCACGAAAGACGATTCCGTGTCCATCTCGATCCCCGGGGGTGCGCTAATATTCGAGGGCGGCAACGTGGAAGCGCAACGTTTCAATTCCATTCGCTCAGCGGGATTCCGACTCGATTCGGCTTTTCCGGGGGGGGGGGGCGATGCAACGGGTCGCTTGTCGCGTCACGCCGTGTCATTTTCCATTCGCCGCTTCTCCTCA
The DNA here is from genome assembly GCF_001891065.2 of Hippocampus comes. Classification (NCBI taxonomy): domain Eukaryota; kingdom Metazoa; phylum Chordata; class Actinopteri; order Syngnathiformes; family Syngnathidae; genus Hippocampus; species Hippocampus comes. The sequence goes on from NW_017805988.1 coordinate 207,594, forward strand.
CGAGGGCCGCGAGGGGGGGGTTGCCGGAGCACCCTGAACCGGTCGGCGAGCCCGCGCCGCCCGCTCCCAAGTCAAAAGCGAGTGGACCGCGATGGGTTCAGCGAGAACTTTTGTTTGACTTTCTTGAATTTGGCAATGCGTGCGCACATGCGTGTGTGTGTGTGTGTGTGTGTGTGTTGACCTGTGTACTCGTTGAGTCTGAGTAGCTCGGCCTGCAGAGCTTGCCCTGCTCTCTCAGCCAGCTGGATGGCGGAGGGGCTCAGGGGGTCCGTTTGACACACCTGCAGGAAGGAAGCCCCGTCAGACGAGGTGACGGGATGCGTCTTTGTGCTGCGTTACCTTTGACCCCGAGCAGATGAGCGAGAAGGTTTCTTCCACGTCGCCGCCACAAACGACTTCTCGCAGCCTCTGGAACACAACGCTCGAGTTGCAAACGCGCACTTGATTGCTGACGTTTGCGGGGGGGGGGGGGCACGGCGCCTCGCACCTGCTGCATCGCCTCGGCAGAGGACGCGAGGGCGTGTACTCGTCGGTAGCGCCCCTTGCCGTATTTATCCTGAATGAACTTTGACCTGCTCTCATCGGAGGCCTCCGGACCGATCTTCTCCGCGGCGGGTATCAGGGGGGCCCACACCCGGTTGGCCAGACGGTTACCGTGGGCAACGAACAGCTGCGAGAGAGAAGGGGCTTCCAAAGTCAGACAGAGAGAGAGACGGCGGCGGCCACCTTCCCGGCGGAATGGCCCCGGCCCGCTTCCCCGCTCACCTGGACCAGCGGCTCGGTCCACACCTTGTTGTCCATCTTGAGACTGCGGACCTTGGACACGGCGCTGCCCAGAGCCCGGTGCTGCCCTGCGGAGAGGCCGTTAGCGTCGGCTGGTCAGCGCGGCCGCGAGCGCCGCGGGGCTTGCGTTCACCGGCGCAGCTGTGACAGATGACGAGCAGGAGGTTGACCGCCGCCCACTCGGGGTCGGCGGCGCCGCAGTCGGCGCACTGTCGGTTGGACGGGTTCTTCCACAGACGCGTGGCCACCTGGTTGCAGGACAGAGCGCTGCTGATGGACGAGGACAATCCCGCCAGCCAGGCGGACAGATCCTTGGACGAATCCACGGACAGGCTGTTGGCGGGCGGCGGCGACGGCAAAGAGGCGGGAGACAACCAAGTCAGATATGGCGGGCCGCGCCTCACGGAGGAACCAGGGCACGTACCTGAAGGTCCGGAACGGCGTGGCGAGGGTGAAGGAGTGTTTGCCGGCGGTCCGGACGGTGGCCAGGTTGAGGGGGATGCTGTAGCAGGCCACGCCCAGTTGGAAGCCGTCTTTGTTCTGGTAAATCCAGAAGTCGTGGCCCCAGATGGCGGCGTAGAAGTGGCTCTTGGGGTCCTTGACCGTGATGGCCCCGTGGAGGTCCGGGGCGGCGGGGCCCGGCTGGCCCCGGGACGCCAGCAGAGACTGCACCCAGCCGTCCCGAACGTCTGCGAGGCGAAGGCCGTGAGGGCGCGGCGCGCTCGGGCGTACGCAGGAGGAAGGCCGCGGAGGCGGGACCCACCGTCGCTGTGGGCCATGAAGTCGTAATGCTTCTTCTTGAAATAGACGGAGAATCTTCCCCTCTCCAGTTTCTTCACGTTTGTGATGCTGGACACGTGGAAGAGAACCTCGCTGAACTGGTCCTGATCACAAACGGCGACCGTCACTCGCGACCGACGCGTGCGCGCTCACGGCCGGGAGGGCGCGCGCGCGCGCTCACCGTGCGTTTTTTCCACAGAGACATCAACTGCCCGTCCAGCGTGGCCCAAAAGACGTTGTGTCTAAAACGAAAAAAAGAACACACTGAGCAGAAGAAGAAGCAGGACCTCTGTTGGCAAACGATCAAGCGGTCCGTCAATCTATCGCTAGCCGGCTTGACTTGGATATATAGAGGGCTCCGTCCTTTTAGCAATTACCCACAATGCACTACCGGCGGCCATATTGGAGGGCTGTTATAAACAAGCCATACACGAAGTCTATTCATGTACAGACGTGAAGCTCTTTGCTCTACCTGAAGCCTTTCCAGACGTCCAACCAGCTTGCTCGGACCACCGCGCTCTGCGGGTCGGCGGGCGGGCCGTGTCCTTTCTTTCTCGACACTCGGATGGTTGCCGCGCTGCGAAAACAAACGGTGACGATGCGCCGACCGCCACCACAAGGACAACGGCAAAAGCAACCCCGAACCTCAAGGACAACAACCGCGACGGTGAAGAACAAGGACAAAGAGCCCCATCACAAGGTCACCGAGAACGACGGCCAGAAGAAAGTCAGTCGCAACGTCGGTCACGGAAACGGCAGCCGTGACCGCGGCGGCGACGAGAGCGTCCAGAACAACACGGACGACCGCAACGAAAAGCGTAATCACGCCAAAAGCCGGCCCGTGGGCACCGGCGACACTCTGCCTCTCACTCGCGTACCTTGGCGTCTTTGCTTTGGAAGGCTTCCTGCTCTTGGCCGATTGGGCCACCTGGAAAGGGGGCGGCGCGGCCGGCCGAGGAGGCGTCGCGCTCGGCGAGCGGCTGCAAGCGCAAACCAAATGACAGTGGTCAAGCGTGCCATATGAGGTATTCGGTCCGGTAGCGGGCCGAGGACGAGTCGGTCAGTACGCACTTGGCGCCGTTGAGCAGGCTGTCAACGAGGTCCCCTCTCATGGGACCGTTCGCCGGCGAGGAGCCGGGCCAGTTTTGGTACAGGTCCTCCTCATTGGACGAGTCGGAATCCGCGTCGTCCTCCCAACTTTCCAACACGGTGATGTAGAGATCGTCGTCCTCTTCCTCTGGAGAGTTTGGGACAAAGCGAGTAGAACGTGAGCTCGGGAAAACCAACGCCGGGTGGCCGTCAAATCCCTTCGTGGTGATTCGGGAGCGGGGAAGGAGTGGAAAATTGCCAACCCTGATGTCTCCTGCCTGAGGCTGATGGCAGCCGTGAGTATGTCCAGAGTTTGGGTGTGTGTGTGTGTGTGTGTGTGTGTGTGTGTGTGTGTGTGTGCGTGTGTGTGTGTGTGTGTGTGTGACAAAAACGATCTCCACAGGGCAACTTTCAGATGGGTGGCGATTTACAACACTTTGGCTCACCGTGACCCAGTCCCGCGAGTCCTGCCTGGCCCTCCGCTGGTGCCGGCGAGTCCGCGACGATGGCATCTGGACCGGAAGAAGAAAAAAAAACCAAGAATGAGGACCGGATGACTTGACGGTCTCCGATGGGAACGAACGTGAGTCCTCATTGATTTACCGTCGGATGTCGAAGGACGGATGGCTTTGGCAGATTGGGACGGCGGGTTCGCCGCCAGGCTCAGCATACCCGCTAAGCTGGGTACGTTTGACAGGGAGCTCACGACGGCGGCCAAGTTAGCGGGCGGCGTGCCGGAGGAGCTTCGCGTAGGCGCGGCGGCGGGGTGGGAGATGGCGCTCGCCGCCCCGGCTAAGCTGGGGATGCGCTTAGCAATGTCGCTAGCAATGCTGTGTACGGATGGGGGAGACGAGGGGGTCGGGCCGGAGGCCGAGCCGCCGACGGCCGCGACCCCGTATGGAACGTCGACAGGCGACCCGGCGTCTTCATCTGAGGGGGGGGGGGGGGGGGACATCATTACAGGAGTCATTAGAGCGGATGATTGATAGATGGCAGATGTTGAACTCTTGTGAGGTGTTCACAGATGTGTGTAAGCGTGAGTGTGTGTGCGGGTTAAAGTGATGTCACAAACTGGTTGCAAACCAGTTCCTGAAACCAGTTTTCGACACTGATGTGGAATTGAGTTGAGCCGGTTAACTCTTTGGGTGCCCAATCCGAGGTCGGGCAACGTTCTGTTATTGTGTGTGTGTGCGTGTGCATGTACCCGTGCCAAACTGATCTCCGTCGAAACGCGTCTGATTTCTGAAAGACAAGAACACAAGAAGTATGTTTGTCGGCATCGCCGCCCGGACAACGGCGCGCGCATGTGCGTGTGTTTGTGTTGCTCGCAAAGTAGGACTAGAAACGATTCGAGTGGTAACGACACGGTCGCCACAGAAAAGCACTCATCCGACCGCCGCACTCATTCGCCTTCCTGTCCTTTGAAGCCACGTAGGGAAAAAAAACCCAAAGTTTGCTCCGCGACCTAAGCGTCCCTCAATGAACTTCAGCAAACCTCCGCGCATACCTCGAAGGCTGCGGACGCTTGCGCAGCTGAATTTGGCCTGGCCGCTATTTTTCCGAACGTCGACAGCCATAAAAGCCAACGGTGCGACGCCGGGCCTTGTCGAGCGAGCGGCGGTAAAAAGACTCCCCAAATCGGGGAAAGGCGCCTCTCAGCCAGCTGGCGACTGCCCGCAGTCAATGAATTCACGCGGACCAAAAGCAAGCAAGCAAGAAAACGTTTCTCTTTGACGGGCAGAGACGCGTGGTCGCAGGTGTTTGTGCGTGCGTGCGCCTACGCCGACTGGCCGTCCGGCGAGGAGGCGGAGCCCAGGTTGTCCCTCGCGTAGCGGGCTCTCGGTTTGGGGACCGGCCGGGGCGGAGGCATCTGGCGGGGGAGAAGACGGGGTCACCGTGAACGGCTCGTTCGGTGATCAGGAGCAACGGAAGATTGGACACCGCTCGGAAAGCATCCGCCCAGCGGATTGGCTTTAGCGGCGGCGACAACGCGACAAGCCGACAGAAAGCGGGCGTTTCCCTGGTCGCCGCGCTCGTCGTCGAACGCCACCCGGGGGTCTTACCGCGTCACTCCTTCGATCCGGCTGGCGCTTTGTCCGTTTCTCTTCGGGGTCCTTCCCCCCCCCTTGCCCCCTTCTTTAGCGTCCTGTCCACTCGGTCGCTTTGTTTCTCTCTCGGGCTTCCGTGGCATTCGTCTTTCTCTGCGTGGATCTTGGGCGAACGCACGGATTCACGTGACTGGGCGATATCGTCCAACCTGCTCAGTCACCTTTGCTGTTGTTGTTGTTTTTTTGACACAACCGGTTCTTCTCGCCGATGTCATCACACAAGTATGCATGCGCTTGTGCGTCGGGCTCCGCTCGGTCCGCCTTTTGCGAAAAGAGACCTTGAGAAGGGGCCGCAGATGGGAGGATGACCGTGCATCAACGGAGGCCGAGTGGGCCGCGTTTGACGCACTCTTGTTATGAGACAACGTTAGATCCGATGACGTCAAAGTCCATTGACGAACGTCCTCGCAGGGAGAGAGAGGCCCCGCCCCTCTCGGTCGAGGAAGGACTCTTCAGGGTCCAGCTCGGTTGGTGCCAATCGTGTCCAACATCCAAGCGGGCGTGTCGTCAACACCAAGACGGGACACGCCCACCAAGTTTTGAGCCCAATGACGGCTGGGCAGAGAGAGCTTCAGACTTCCACCGCTCCAGTTTTTCAATATTTTACGGCCGTAATATAAACGCATCCGAGTCGAACGGTGACGCGAACCGAGATGCCGTGGAGCAGATCCGCCAGCCGGTCACCGTCGACGCGTTCCAGTCGCCGTGCGATGTGGACGCAGATGTCTCGGAGTAGGGCCGCGCGTTGCGGTTCTCTGACGTGGGAGAGTCGACCGTGGTCTCTGTTGCTGTTGCGCAACCTCCAACAGGGTCCCGAAGCGGCTCCTAAAGCCACAGCGGCCCGGGACCTGCAGACCCACTCGTCGGCTGTTGACTGGGAACCGTTCGGGCCATGGTCTCTGTGGCGGATGCGCACGCGTGAGAGCCAAACGCGACTGGCGAGAGGAGAGCTGTGAGAGTTGGATGCCGGACGCGGCGCCGGCCCAGGACAGCCGCTTGCTGCAAATGAGGGGATGGCCGCCGATATGCGGAGACGGACCACAGCGGATGACTTTTCCACTTTCCGCGTTTACGACTCACTGTGTGTGCGCGCACGCTTTTTTGCTGGCACGTGTGCGCATTCCTGTGCGCGCGCGTGCGCTTTGGACCTCGGTTGACTTCCTGTCTGGCTTGGAAGAGATGCAGATGAAAACAGACCCTCTTTCTCTCTCTCTCTCTCTCTCTCTCTCTCTCTCTCTCTCTCTCTCTCTCTCACTCTCGTTTTCTCCGCCCCCCTCCCCGTTCCCGCCCCCTCTGTCTCTCTTTCTCCCTCCCGCTTGCTCGCCCGTTGAGTCAGTGAGTTTCCAGGCATCGAGCGGCGGGAAGAAAAAGCCTCCGAAAGAGGAGGAGGACTGCCGAAAAGGAGGAAAAGAAGACAGGAAAAAGGAGGACAAGGACGGACCAGGTTGGAGGAAAACCATTTCGGTGCGACTCGGGTTTGGATGCTGGCGTGAAAGCTTGTTTCCATGGCAACCTTTTTGACTTCACCCCACCGACCAGTGAGCGACATTTTGGGGGAAAGTCCCTTCCCGGATCGAATACGCATTGTGGATGTCACGCTCGGCAGAAGCGAGGACGAGAAAGTTTGTTGATGCTTTTAGCAGACGTGTGCGTGTGTGTGTGTGTGTGTTGACTTGGCGCTCTTTGACTCCGCCCCCCCTGCGGTCACCCGCGCATATTTTCCACACCGTTCATTTTTCTCCGCTGACGTCATTGGATGAATGTTTTGTCGATGTCACCCGTTGTCACGTGTTTGCCTTTGTGCAGGGTGATCGTTTTCGCCGAAGCCGATCGGACGTTGGCCGACGGATGCGCGCCGGTGAGTGCAACTTCCTGTTTGCCGGGTCGCCGGCCCCACCTCCCATGCCATGTTTAGCGAGTCACAATGTGCGTAACACGTTCCGTGCCGTGCGCTCAACTCGCCACCTGTTGTGATGTGCGGCGTGTCCGGCGCACCAAAGTCAGCGGCGCGTCGTTAGCCGGAACAGGCACGGTCCAGCGAGTAACGCGTCCTGTGCCGTGCGCAACACCTTACCTGTAGCGGGCGGATATTGTGCGACAGTGTAAGAGAAACTCCAAATCAACAAAACGCCGTCTGTGATGTGATCGGTCAGAGTCGGGAGTCATGCCGGCGCCCCTGCGAGCAGGAACAGGAAGTCTGAAAGTGCTGCACTTCTTGTTGGGTGAGGAAGAACGCAAAGCCAAGTGTCTTGTCTGTCCTGCTCGCTGATTGGCTGGATGGACTTACGACGGTCTGTGTGTGTGTGTGTGTGTGTGTGTGTGTGTGCGTAGCGGTGCTCGTGGGTCTTCCGGAACAGGGCGTCAGTCTGGAGCTGATTCCACTGGCCTCGCAGGTTCTGCTCCAGCCTCAGTCCAACTTCACCGTGGTCAGTCTGTCTTTGTTTCTCTGCGGGCTTGTCACATGCTCCCTTGTGTGTCTCTTCGTTCTTCGTCCGATCGAATTGCCCGTCTTGGGGAGGCCCCCCCCAAAAAAGTGTTTCAAGGCTCGAGCGTTGGCGCAACTTGTCGGTCGCCGAGGCGCCTGGCACCGCTTTGACGAAGGCGGCTTTTTGGCAGGTGTGTTCCGGCTGGAGCGAGGTGTCCTGGCGCTTGCCGCGGCAGGAGCTTGAAGAGGGCAACGCGGCGGTGGAAAAGGAGGGATCCCGCAGCGTCCTGCAGCTCTTCAACGTCACCTGGAGGAATTCCGGCAGGTACGCCTGCGAGGAGTCGGCGTCCGATCAGGTCAGGGAGATGGACATCTTCGTACCCGGACGAGGTGAGCGCGGGATCGGCGGACGACGCGTCTCGGAGTCCTACGATCATTTCACGCCGCCCCCCCCCCCCTCC